>NW_026126812.1:0-258331 GCF_943737965.1 Phodopus roborovskii | reverse complement strand
TCTGCTAGAGCATGTCAAGTGCTATTCCTGCAGAAGTAAAGCTACAGGATCTCCATGACATAAGTCATCATGTGGATGTATAAGACAAGTCCCAATGAGGGTCATTTTTATGTAGTGGAAGTCAGAGACTTGGAACATTCACAAGAGCAAGATGTATGGAATAAAGTGTATGCTGTGTGACACATTGGAACATGGTATAGATTCATTGCCAAGATTTTTTGTTTGTTTTTTATTGGGTTTTTCTTTTAAATATTGTTTTGCTTACTAGAGGAAAGGAAGGAGAGAGCAGATGCAAGGGGATGGGTATGCCAAAGAGTGGGATTGTTATACATGCTGTGAAACAAACAGACAATCAACACATTAGGAAAACCAGAAATACTGACCTCTGGTTTCCTTGAAATACTACATCAAAGATAAACACCTAGCAGACTGAAGGTATTCTAAGATAGATTAGGCATTGTTATCTTTTTTGCTATTGTTGGCCTCATATACTCATTTTAAAAAAAAAAAAAAGATTTATGTCTTATATTTACAGGTACAGATGTTTAACCTGCTGGGTCTGTACATTACAGGTATGCACTTCTATGAAGACAAAAGAGAGCATCAGATTCCACCTGAAACTATGTGAAGTTAAAGAGAACAAATACTCATAATGGAGGAGACATTTCTCGAGTGCCTTGCACTAACTGTTGTCTAGCTAGTCATGTGTGCTTATATTACTGGTAATAAATCATGATCAACCAAGAGAGAAATTTGAAAAGTGACCAAGGGACAAATAGATGATATAGGTGGCTAATTGTCTTAGGATGGCAGGCATCCATGGAAAGGCTGGCGAATTCAAGTTCTTGCTCTAGTATCACTTATTGTCAAGGGTGGAGCAAATCTCTCAGAAGTCATCCTGTATGACAATGCAGATTAGAGCCATCTGATCAAATCCAGAAGTGAGAAGACCCTCCTGGTGGTGGAGGTGTGGATAGGAGTCCTTTTTGATGTTCCAGATAAGCAGTGGTAGGAAGATTTAGACTAGCCTGAATGGATGGAGCCTCCACAAAAACCACAATTCCTCTGATGGAGAGCTTGTCTATGTAAGTCTAGGGGAGGGGTGGTTGATGCTGCTTCCTTCTACCACAATAGGTCTCAGAGTATACTGAGGAAGGGATTTCTCCAGCTGACAGCTTCTATTCTTTTGAGCTCCCCTAGACCAGATCTGACTTCTGAGACTGACAGTGAAGATCACAGACTTAATTTGTGGAGGATTAATCCTGTGATTCCCAACTGGTACAATTGTCAAAGCAAGGGAAAAAGAATCTATTCTTTATAAACAAAGAGCATACATACACAAAGGACATCAATATAGATACAAAGCACATTTCAATTCTATAGATTCTGTGGTCTGTAAGAAAGATGCCTCCAAGACTAAAGGTCTCTGGCTGTCATGCCTAATGGCCTAAGTTCTTTCCCTTGGGACTGGAAAAGAGAGAAACCTCCAGAATGAGAATTGCCCTCTGATTTCATGTGAGTGTGGGGATGCCCAGGCATTGAACACAAAACCTAAGACATCTAGCTTTCCCCCACTCCCTCACTCACCCTCAAATCTCTCAATCTGATACACTCATTTGACCTGAAAAAGCTCGGCTTTCCTATACCTGTCATTGTTTAGATGACCAAAAACTCTGAAGTTATGTAGATCAAAGAACTAGAGCAAAACCAAAATGTCATTGGTCCAAAAAATAAAGGAATATTTAGATGGCTTCTAATAATATTCTTCTACATCCGTAGGGAGTGCCTTATTCAGCCATCACGAGAGGAAATCTTCCTTCAGCAAATTGGAACAAATATAGTGTGGTACTTTGAAAGTAACTGGCCTCTATAAGCTCACAGGAATTGGGTGCACACTAGGGAGGTGTGGCCTTGTTTATTGAAGCAGGTCTTCTGCTTTAGTTTCCCTCTCTGATGTCACCTTACCACTTCCTATTGCCTTCTGATCAAGATGAAGCCAGGCACCATGTCTGCTATACACGGGCATGCTCTCCCCCACTATGCTGATAATGGACTGAGCCTCAGAACTGTAGTCGCCACCCAAATGAATGTTTTCTTTTCTAATAGTTGCCATGAACATGCTGGGTCTCTTCACCAGCAATAGAAACTCAACTAAGACACACAGTAGGCTGTGCACAGCCAGATATTTGCACTCAGTTCTAATGGAGTTTGTCTTCTATCAAAATCCCTCCCCTATGGATTCCTGGCAGACTCTGAAGGAATAGGAGCAGTGAAAGCATATGCATGTTAGAGAGGGGATGGTGGACACCATGGACTCAAGGCCTACCCTACATACAAACAGGGTTTACACACAAATGAACTCAAAGAACTGGAGGCAGCATCCACTGGGCCTGCACACAAAGTCTGCAGCGATAGAGGTTCTAGCCCCTAAATGAATAGAAGTAAACATATGCGCCCCATCCCAGTAGTAATCTCCAATTGGTGACCACTTGCATATAATAATTTAATTTCCTGGAAGGGGAGTCTCACTGCAGACACACTAATCTTAAGTGTAGGCTGCATGCCCAGCACTAGATGGACAAAAGAAAATGAACTCAAGTGCAACTTTGGGGTTCCCTTTTTTGTCTCAAAATGGTATGTCACATCTTTTTCCATTCTTTTAATGTTTCATTCAATTTTATTTGTATTTATTTATGTGTTTTCTTCTCTTTTTACACTATAGGTCCATTAGGTATATATTATGGTTTCTAGTCATTACTGGTTTCATTGGATTCCTGAAGGTGCAAACCAGAGGATCTCTGCATCTACATCTATTACTTTTGCTCTCTTTCTTGGTCTTTTTTTTTCCTCTGGTTTGTTAGTTTTTATTTTATCATTTTCCTGTAGATGTCTATTCATTTTCTAATGAGACAGGAAGAAGGGGGTGAAACTTGGCGAGGAGGAGAACCTAAAAGGAGCAGAGGAAGGAGAAACACTTAATTTGAATATATTTTTTGAGGAAACATATCTATTTTCAATAAAAAGGAAAAAAAAGATACAGCACATAAAACCTAAAACAAGCAATAAAAATAGGGATGGATGGACAGCAGTCAGTGCTTTCACAGAAACTAATTTCAGCAGTCAAAAAACCTTGGGCATTAATATCAGCAAAGCAAACTTTGCTCCAGATAAGAAGGGATTAATAGATACCTACTAGTAACATGAATTCAGAAGAAAAAATCACAGATTATACACACGGAAGAATAATTAAGGATTGTTATAGGAACTCCCTGGGTTGGCCCCTGATCCTGCTGCTCTCTGTCACCGGTTCCCCAACCAGAGCACCCTTGGAGCTCTGCTACACCCCCTCCCATCCCCACTGCCAGCCTCCCCTCACACCCTGTGCCCTACCCTACCCACAGTCCTGCCACTCTGGTTCAGCACTGGGACAGAGGGTGGAGCCAACAGTCCACCCTACTTCGGAGACTTCTCAGAGCAACGCTGAACAAAGGAGACCTGCCTATCCAGGCAGGGACCACCCATTATTTCCACCTGCTTGGTCTCTGACCCCACCTCTAGTCCTCTGCTGGAGTACCAGGCCCCTCCCAGAGATCCGCCTATCTCTGCAGGGTCCACTCTGAGTTCCTGTGGGCAAGATCCTTGAGCCCCCAAATCAGGGCCTCTACTAAAGAAAGAGGCCTCAGCTGGAGTTCCCCAGTTTCCAGTGAGATCCCACTATCCTGCAAAATCTTCTTCCCAAGTTCCAGCTCAGCCCTTGTTCTCTTCTGCCAGCTATTGGCCAGAGGTGAGTCTGGGCCCAATCTGTGCTGCCTGTCACCTACAACCTCTCTCCCCCCCCCTCTCCTGCCCGAATTCCCTGGGTGGCCCCTGATCCTGCTGCTCCTGTCTCTGGTCCCCATCGAGAGCACCCTTGGAGCTCTGATACACCCCACTGCCAGCCTACCCCCCTACCCTGTGCCCTACACTACCCAAAGTCCTGCTGCTCTGGTTGAGCACTGGGACAGAGGGTGGAGCCAACAGTCCACCCTACTTCCGGAGACTTCTCCAAGCAACTGTGAACAAAGGAGACCTGCCTATCCACATGGGGTGACCCGTAATTTCCACCTGCTTGGTCTCTGACCTCGCCTCCAGTCCTCTGCTGGAGTGCCCAGGCCCCTCCCAGAGATCCGCCTATTTCTGTGGGACCACTGTGAGTACCTGCTGGCATCTTCTACTGGATCCTCATCCTTGACCCTATCCCTGGGTCCCTGTTTGCGGAGAAACATCCTAGAGAGAGCTTGGACTATACAGAGCTACAGATATTGAATCTCAGACCCACATAAGCCCATCGGGGAAGTACCATAGAGAGGGGAGACCGGCCACCAACACCTAGTGGGAAGCTATGGGAAGAAGGCAATACAGATAACACCTAACAACAGAAAGACAAGCATGACACCACCAGAATCTAGGGAATCTACACCAACTAGAATGGAACACAACAACAAAGCAGAGGAAGCAGAAGGGTGCATCTTAAAAATTACCACCATTAAAATGATAGAGGCCCCTCAAAGTAGATGTGAGGAAAATCCCTTACAGAAATGGGAGGAAAACAAACAAAAAAAAGTGGAAGAAATGAACAAATTCCTTAAGGAAAGCCAAGAAAAAAAAACAATTACAGGTGAAGGAAACGGTTCAAGACCCCACCAAACTGAAACAGAGAAAATAAAGGAAACACAATCTGAATGAATGCTGGAAATAGAAAAACTGGACAAAGATATCAGGGAACTACAGACACAAACATAACCAACAGAATTCAAGAGATGGAAGAGAGAATGTCAGGCGCAGAAGATAAACTAGAAGAAATAGATTCATCGACCAAAGAAAATCCCAAATCCAACAAATCCTTAACACAAAACATCCAGGAAATGTGGGACACCATGAAAAGGCCAAACCTAAGAATAATAGGCATAGAGGAAGGTGAGGAAGCCCAGCTCAAAGGTGCTGAAAACATATTCAACAAAATCAACGAGGAAAACTTTCCAAATCCGAAGAAGGACATGTCCATGAAAGTACAAGAAGCATACCAAACCCCAAATAGGCTAGACCAAAGAAAAAGACCCCTCGACATATAATAATCAAAACACCTAGCATACAGAATAAAGAAAGAATATTAAGAGCAGCGAAGGAAAAAGGACAGGTAACATATAAAGGCAGACCTATCAAAATTACACCTGACTTCTCCATGGAAACCCTTAAAGACAGAAGGTCTTGGATAGATGTTCTAAAAGTATTAAGAGAATACGGATGCCAGCCTAGGCTACTATATCCAGAAAAACTCTCAATCACTATAGATGGAGAGAACAAGATATTTAATGACAAAACCAGATTTTCTCAATAAATATCTACAAATCCAGCCCCTATAGAAAGTATTGGAAGGAAAACTCCAACCCAAGGAAGGTAACTACACCCACAAAATTGTAGGCAACAAATAATCCAACTACACCAGAAACCAAGGAAAAAGCAGAACTAATATATTCACAATACCACTGCCAACAACAATCCTAAATCAAACAAGCATCAACAATCAATGGTCCTTGTTCAGGTCACCTGTATGCTTGGGTTTCTTTAGCCTTGTCTTTAATCCTTTGCTGATCACTCCTTCATCTCTGCAACTGGACTCCAGGAGTTGAGCTCAGTATTTAGCTGTGGGTTCTGCTTATGTTTACATCAGATACTGGATAAAGACTCTAGGATGACATATAATGTAGTCATCAATCTCATTATCAGAAGATGACATTTAAGGTAGCCTCTACACTATTGTTCAGTTATTTAATGTGCATCATATTTGTAGAACTTTGGAAATTTCCCCCCTACTGCCATATATCTCTTTAAACCTATAGTGGCTTTGTTTTTTATGGTATCTCTTTACATGTTCTCCTCTATTCTTTCCTGATTCAATCTTCCTGTTCCCTCAATCCCTCCTCTCCCCTCCTCTTCTCTTCTTCTCTTTCTCCTAAATCTCTCTCTCTCTCTGCATCTTGTCCTTGCAGTTTGCTCAGAAGATCTTGTCACTTTCTCCTTCTCCCTGGGAGCATGGATGTCTCTCTTAGGGTCTTCCTCGTTTCCTAGATTTTCTGGCAGTGTGGATTGGAGGCTGGTAATCCTTTGCTCTATGCCTAAAATCCATATATGAGTGAGTACATACCATGTCTGCCTTTTTTGTGACTGGGTTACCTCACTCAAGATGTTTTTTTTTCCATGCACTTGCCTGGGAATTTCAAGAATCCATTGCCCCCCCCGAGAAGTACTCCATTACACCATTGTGCAATGTACCACATTTTCTGAATGCATTCTTCAGTTAGGGAACATTTAGGTTGCTTCCAGGTTCTGGCTATTACAAATAATGCTAGGATAATAAATTATTTAATTCCTCAGGAGATAGGAGAAAGAGCCAAGATCAGGAATGGTGAACTCCTGAGATAACATTTTAAAATGATGGATGAGGAATTTATTTGTATTGTCAATCAGGGGTTTCCTGTGTTGTGTTGGATATCTGTTGGCATTCTGCAATAATTTGAAGTGCCCAGTTCTGATTTTCATTGGAATGCCATTATACATGCAGACATACCAGAAACCAATCAGAATTGAAGTCAGAGAGGTGGATTTACAGAATTGGAGGAACATTGATGATTTAAGATTTCAGACTTGGGATCTGAAAAACCCAGCTCTACTCTGTATCACCTGGGTGGACTTGGATCATCATTTTCCTTTCCATGTATACTACGGGGATATCCAAGGAGCTCTGTCTCTGGAATGATTGTGGACTGCTTTCAGCCAAAAAGTCACCAGAAGTCAATTAAGGTTAGCATCTGCAACAGGAGTAAAATGTAACTTAAATAGCCTTTGAGAATCTGCTTAAGCATCAGGAAGCCCACACATGATCAGGACATGGTGAGTTTACCACCTGTCTTCCTTAAAAAGGAAAAGATGACAATGGTGACAGAAGAATAGGGGAGGGATAACAGTGTCCTCATCAGACCCCCTAGGAGTCAAGCTGCCACTGACTTCCAGAATGGATAGCGATTCATTCCTCTTCTGGCTCTCCCCTTTCTCCCTCATCCTTATCCTCTCTCACTCACTCTCTCAGTCTTCTTCTCCCTCTCCCTCACCCAGTCCCTGCCTCCCCACTCTGACCCTCTCTCTCTCCCCTGCCTCTCTCTCTGGTTTTAGGAGACAGGGTTTACTTTGTCGTCCAAACTGCCCTGGAACTTCCTCTATAGACCAGGATCACCTGGAAATAAGAGATCTGCCCATCACTGAGCACCCTTCCTCCAGAGTGCTTGGGTTAAAATTTTGTGAAATTACCTCCGAGGTGTAATTCATGTCTTAAAAATTATAAGGCTTGTTGCTAGGGCTCTGACTCTGCAGGCTAGAGCAGGATGTAATTGCATTCTATGTTGATGCCAAAGAAAACTCCAGGACAGAAAGCCAAAGAGCCAAACTAACCCTACAAACAGTGACAGCTCCTGTTGGCCTTGAGTGCTCCATGCATACAGCCAGGGAACTTTTCCAAGTATGGTGTGGGATAGAGGCTGTGTATAGGCTATAAAGGTATTGGTGGTGAGTTCTTGGTTCCAGAGAGTTATATTGTGATGTGCAGGGCCTTCGCCCATTCTAACCTTGCCTACTTTTCTTTCACTTCACCTTGATGTGATTTTGAAGACAGGGTTCATTGTCTAGATGTGACAAGCTGTAATTCAACTCAAGAGAGATCTGCTTGCTTCCAACCTCTTGAGGCCTGTGGTGAAAAGCAAGAATCCACATGCATGGATTTCCCCCCAACACTTTCTCTCCCCCTTCCCCCTATCTCCATCTTCAAACCACGTCTCCACTTTTTCTGACCTACTTTACTCTTAAAATGTTGTTGAGTACCTCACCAGAAGTCAGGACCACAGACCTCCCTACTGCTACACCTGGTGGCTCTTCCACTATCTACCGCCTCTCAATCCTAGACAACAAGTATGCTGTTAGTCAGTGTGGTCAAGTACAGCTCCAAGAACAGGCTCATGGTCCATTTTTGTTATTGGAAGTAAAAAGAAAATAATTTGGATGTGTATAACTCAATATAAAATAGCTCACATCAGACTTTCAATGATTCCTCATGGGAGGTCTCACCATCCCTCAATAATGTTTGGAAAGTATGATAGTGGGTTACTGGGGAAGATGGGAGGATGGGATGCAGAGGGAACTGTGATTGATATATAAAATAAGATTGAAGGAAACCCACCTATCCATGATGGACCACCCTGAGTTCCTGCTTGCCTAATCTTTGACCCCCATCTTTGTGCCTCTGCCAGAGTGCCAGGTCTCTGGTAGAGGTGAGCCTGGGACCAGTTCAGGTCGAATCCCCGCCACACTCTTCCCTGCAGACTCCCTCTGTTAGCCACAAGTCTTGCATCCCCCAATATCCTGTGACAGAGAGAACAGTCCTAGTACTCTGATCCACTAACCACCCCAACCAGAACTTGCATTCCCCCAATTATGTGCCCTACTAAGCCCACTGCTCCACTGCTCTGGTTGAGCACTGGGTCAGAGTGTATGTCAAACCACCCCTTCATATCTGGGAAACTTCCTGGATCTATTCTGAACACACCAGTCTCAACTATCCATGTTTGAACACTCTGGGTCCCATCTGGCCTGATGTTTGACCCCCATTGCTGCAGAAGTAGTGACATCCTAGAGAGCTTGGAACACCCAGAGATACAGAATACAAACTAGTGACCCACCAATGCCAATTGGAAGAGTAGCATAGAGAGAGCAAGAGAGACTCCACCTGCATCCACTGGAAGAAGTAATGGGAAGACAACAATACAAGAAAACGCCTAACAATAGAAAGAAAAGCATGACACCACAAGAATACAGGGAGTCTACACCAACTAGACATGAACACACTAAAGCTGATGTAGCAGAAGAGAACAACTTAAAAAATACCTTCATAAAAATGATAGAGGCCCTCAAAGATATGAGAAAATCCCTTAAAGAAAGGGAAGAAAAACAAACAAAAATTGGAAGAAATGAACAAATGTCTTAGAGAATGTAAGGAAAGCCAAGAAAAAACAATCAATCAGGTGAAGGAAACACTTCAAGACTTGAACACTGAAATAGAGACAATGAAGAAAACACAAACTGAGAAAATGCTGGAAATAGAAAAACTGGGCAAACGATCAGAACTACAGATGTAAGCATAAACAAACAGAACAAGAGATTGAAGAGAGAATCTCAGGTGCTGAAGAAAACTAGAGGAAACAGATTTATTGGCCAAAGAAAATCTTAAATCCAACAAATCCTTAGCATAAAACATCCAGGAAATGTGGGACACTGTGAAAAGGCCAAACCTAAGAATAATAGGCATAGAAGAAGGCAAAGAAAGCCTCAGCCCAAAGGTGCAGAAAACATATTCAACAAAATTATTGAGGATAACTATCCCAATCTGAAGAAGGACATGCTTATGAAAGTAGAAGAAGCATACCAAACACCAAATAGACTGGACAAAAGAAAAAAAGACCCTCAACACATAATAATCAAAACACATAATGTACAGAATGAAAAAATAAAGCAGCGGAGCAAAAAGGACATGAAACATATAAAGGCAGACCAATCCAAATTTTACCCTTGAATTCTCCATGGAAACTCTCAAGACTAGAAGGTTCTGGATAGATGTTCAACAAAGACAAAGAGTCTACGGATGCCCTCCAAGGCTACTATACACAACAAAACTACCAATCACTAAAGATGTAGAAAACAAGATATTCAATGACAAAGCCAAATTTTCACAATAAACACCTACAAATCCAGCCCTACAAAAAGTTCTGGAAGGAAGACTCCAACCCGAGAAAGATAACTACACTCACAAAGACATAGGCGATAGATAATCCCACTTCACCAGAACCCAAAGGATAAAGCAGGGCAAACAGAATCACAATACCTCTGCCAACAACAAATCTAAAACAAACAAGAACTAAGAATCAATGGTCCCTACTTTCCCCCAACATTAAAGGTCTTAGCTAGCTGATAAAAAGACACAAACTAAAAGAATGGATACAAAGACAGAATCCATCCTTCCGCAGCATACAAGAAATAAATCTAAACTTCAAAGATGTACCTCAGGGTAAATGGTTGGGAAAAGATCTTCCAATCAAGTGGACCCAAGAAGCAAGCAGGTGTAGATATCCTCATATCTAACAAGTTAGACTTAATACCAAACTCAGTCAAAAGAAATGAAGGTCATTTCGTATTCATCGCAGGAGAAATCCATCAACACAAAGTCTCAATTCTGAACATCTGTGCCCCAATACAAAGTCACCTAAGTTCCTAAAAAAATGCTACTAAAACTCAAAGTACATATAAAACCTCACACATTCATAATGGGGACTTCAATACCCCATTTTTATCACTAGACAGGATCACCAGACAGAAACTAAACAAAGAAACAAAAGTACTAACAGAAGTTATGTCCCAATTGGGTTTAACAGGCATCTATAGAACATTCCATCCAAACAAAAAAGAATATACCTTCTTCTTGGCTCCACATTAAACGTTCTCTAAATCGACCACGTATTAGGCAACATAACAAACCTCAACAGATACAAAAAGAATTGGAAAATTCCCCTGTATCTTATCCGACCATCATGGTTTAAAGTTGGAATCCAACCACAACACAAATCGCAGAAACCCTATGAACTCATGGAAACTGAACAATATGCAATTGCACCATACCTGGGTCAAAGGAGAAATAAAGAAAGAAATTAAAGATTTCCTAGAATTCACCAAGAATGAAGACAAAACAAACCCGGACTTATGGGACACTTTGAAAGCAGTGCTACCAGGGAAGTTCATTGCACTAAGTGCCCATAAGAAAACAGAGGATAGTCACATTAGAGAATTAACAACACAACTGAAAGCCTTAGAACAAAAAGAGTCAAACTCACCCAGGAGGAGTAGATGCCAGGAAATATTCAATTTGAGGGATGAATTCAATAAAGTAGAAACCAGGAAAACAATGCAAAAAAAAAATAAAAAATTCAATGGAACAAAGAGTTGGTTTTTTGAGAAAATCAAGAAGACACATAAAATGGGGATCATAACAATGAATACTGAGGAAATCCAGACAATTTTCAGGTCATACTTTGAAAACCTGTACTCCACAAAATTTGAAAATTCAAAGGAAATCGACAAATTTCTGGATAACTATCACTTACCAAAATTAAATCAAGAAGAGTTAAGCAACATAAATAGATCTATACACCCAATGAAATAGAAGCAGTCAATAGAAGCAGAAAAAAGAAAGAAAGAAAAGCCAGAGCCAGATGTTTTCAGTGCAGAATTCTAGCAGAAATTCAAAGAACAGCTAATACCAATATTCCTCAAATTTTTCCTCATAATAAAATCATTACCAAACTCTTTAGGAGGCCACAATTACCTTGGTACTCAAACTACACAAACACACAACTAACAAAGAGCACTGCAGACCAATATCTTTAATGAATATTGATGCAGAAATACTCAATAAAATACTGGCCAATACAAACCAACAACATATCAGAGAAATCATCCATCATGACCAAGTAGGATTCATACCTGAGTTTCAGGGATGATTCAACATAGAAAAATCTATCAATGTGATCCACCATATAAACAAACTAAAAAGAAACGCCAAATTATCATCTCACTAGATGCTGAATAAGCCTTTGACAAAATTCAACACTCTTTCATCACAACAGACTTGGAGCGATTAGGAATAAAAGGAACATACATACCTAAACATAATAAAAGCCATATACAGTAAACAAATAGCCAACATCAAAGGGAAAGGGAGAATAGCTTAAAGCAATTACTCTAAAATCAGGAACAACACAAGACTCCCTTCTCTCTCGAATCTCTTCAAAATTTTACTTGAAGTTCTAGATAAAGCAATAAGACAATAAAAGGAGATCAAGTGGATACAAATTGGACAGAAAGAAATCAAACTGTCACTTTTTGCAGATGATATGATAGTTTACATAAGCAACCCAAAAATAACTCTACCAGGGAACTCTTACAGCAGATAAACACCTTCAGCAAACTAGCAGGATACAAGATAAACTAAAAAAAAAAAAAAAAAAAAATCAGTAGCCCTACTATATACACACAACAAAGGGGCTGTGAAAGAAATCAGAGAAATATCACCCTTTACAATAGCCACAAACAACAAAAAGAATCTTGGGGTAACGCTTACCAAACAAGAGAAAGACCTATATAGCAAGAACTTTGTGTCTATAAAGAAAGAAATTAAAGAACCTGGAATCAATCTAGATGCCCCTCAACTGAATATTCGATTAAGAAGATGTGTCACATTTACATAATGGAATATTACTCAGCAGAAATAAACAATGGAATCTTGAAATTTGTAGGCAAATGATCCTGAGTGTAGAAACCCAGTCACTTATATATGGATTTTAGACGTAGCACCAAGAATTACCAGCCTACAATTCACACTGCCAGATAAACTAGGATACAAGGAGTAATCTGAAAGATTCATACAAGGTCCCTCACAGCATCTTGGTAGTGGGGGGGCAGTTAGTGGAGAGGGAGCTAGGAGAAAGAGAAGGGGAGGAGAGGAAATCATGTGGAACAAGGAAGATTGTGTCAGGGGAGGAATAGATGAGAGATAAAAGAGAGAGAGAGAAAGATACCATAAAAGGGGAGCCATTATACATTTGAAGATAAAACTGACTCCAGAGAAATGTCCATAGACCTATAAGACTAACCCCACATAACAATTTTAGCAACAGTGTAAAGGCTACCATAAATGCCCTTCCCTGATAATGAGATTGACAACTAACTTATTTACCTTCATAGAGCCCACATTCAGTAGCTGATGGAAACAGAATCAGACACCCACAGCTAAACACTCTGCCGAACTGAAATCCAGACGCAGAAAGAGAGGACAATAGCAGGCTACAGAAACCCACAGAGACAGCTGACTTGAACAAGAAGGAGCTAATGGGCCCCCTGGACTGATACCTGGGAAACCAGCATTGGACCACTCAAAACCATGAACATGGGTCTCAGAAGGCCTGGGCAGTCTAAGGTACCTCTGACAGTAGAACCAGGATGTATTCCTGGTGCACAAAATGATTTTCAGGACACATTACCAATGGAGGAATTCTCCCTTAACCTAGAGGCAGGAAGGAAGGCCTAGTCCCTCCTCCAAATGACTTGAAATATTTTGGTGACCCATCCTGGAAGGTGCCTCCCCACCCCCATGGAGTGGGCAGGGCAATGGAATGGGAGAGTGGTTAGGGGACATGAATGGGAGGGAGAGAGGGAAGGGAAGGAAGGGAGGGAGAGATTGAATGTAGGAGAGGGAACTGGGATTGATACATAAAATAAGAAAAAAAGTACAAATAAAAAAAAAAGTTAACATTAAGAGACACAAGCCTTGGGATCCCCCCTGTTTCTGTGTCCTATCCCCATCGAGAGCACCCTTGGAGCTCTGATACACCCCCACACATCCCCAACGCGAGCCTGCCTCCCCCTACCCTGTGCCCTACCCTGCCAACTGTCCCATGCTTTGGTTGAGAACTGGGACAGAGGGTGTAGCCAAGAGTCCACACAACTTTGAGGGACTTCTCGGAGCAACTCTGAACACAGGAGACCTGCCTATCCACGCGGGACTACCAGTAATTTCTATCTGCTTCGTCTCCGACCCCCACCTCCAATTCTCTGCTGGAGTCCCAGGCCCCACTCAGAGATCTTCCTGTCTCTGTGGGGCCACTCTGAGTTCCTGCCAGCATCTTCTGCTGGATCCTCATCCCTGACCACATCCCTGGGCCCCTGTCTGCAGAGAGACCTCCTAGAGAGCTTGGACTACACAGAGCTACAGATATCGAAACTCTGACCCACATAAGCCCACCGGAGAAGTACCTTAGAGAAAGGGAGAGACCCCACCAACATGTACTGGAAGAAGCTATGGGAAGACGGCAATACAAGAAAACAACAACAGAAAGACAAGCATGACACCACCAGAATCTAGGGAATCTACGCCAACTAGAGCAGAACACATCAAAAAAGTAGAGGAAGCAGAAGAGAACGACTTATAAATTATCGTCATAAAAATGATAGAGGCCCTCAAAGAAGATGTGAGAAATTCCCTTTAAAAAATGGAAGAAAAAAAACAAACAAAAAAAGTGGAATAAATAAACAAATTTCTTAAGGAAAGTAAAGAAAATACAGAAAGCCAAGAAAAAAACAATTAAGCAGGTGAAGAAAATGGTTCAAGATTTGAAAACTAAAATAGAGACAATAAAGAAAACACAAACCAAAAGTAATGCTGGAAATAGAAAAACTGGACAAAATATCGGGAACTACAGACACAAACATAACCAACAGAATTCAAGAGATGAAAGAGAGAATGTCAGGCGCAGAAGATAAACTAGAAGAAAGAGATTCATTGACCAAACAAAATCATAAATCCAACAAATCCTTAACGCAAAACATCCAGGAAGTGTGGAACACTGTGAGAAGGCCAAACCTAAGAATAATAGGCATACAGGAAAGTGAGGAAGCCCAGCTCAAAGGTGCGAAAACATATTCAACAAAATCATTGAGGAAAACTTTCCCAATCTGATGAAGGACATGCCCATGAAAATACAAGAATTATAACAAACACCAAATAGGCTGCAACAAAGAAGAAAGACCAGCTGACATATAATAATCAAAATACCTAGCATACAGAATATAGAAAGAATATTAAGAGCATCAAAGGAAAAAGGACAGGTAATATATAAAGGCAGACCTATCAAAATTACACCTGATTGTCCATGGAAACCCTCAAGGCCAGAAGGTCCTGGATAGATGTTCTACAAGTATTAAGAAAACATGGATGCCAGCCCAGGCCACTATAACCAGCAAAACTCACAATCACTATAGATGGAGAAAACAAGATATTTAATGACAAAACCAGATTTTCCCAATACGTATCTACAAATCCAGCCCTACAGAAATTATTGGAAGGAAAATTCAAACACAAGGAAGGTAACTACTCCCACAAAAAAATGTACGCAAAAGATAATCTAACTACACCAGAAACCAAGGTTAAAGCAGAACCAATATATTCACAATACCTCTGCAAACAACAAACCTAAAACAAACAAGCATCAACAACCAATGATCCTTACTCGCCTTCAACATGAATGGTCTTAACTCACCTATAAAAAGACACAGGCTAACAGAATGGATACGAAGACAGAATCCATCCTTCTGCTGCATAAAGAAACACATCTAAGCTTCAAAGATAGACACACCTCAGGGAAAGGGTGGGGAAAAGATCTTCCAATCAAATGGAACCAAAAAGCAAGCAGACGCAGCTATCCTAATATCTAACAAGTTAGACTTCAAACCAAAATTAATCAAAAGAGATGAAGACAGTCATATTGTATTCATCACAGGAGAAATCCAGCAACACAAACTCTCAGTTCTGAACACCTATGCCCCAAATACAAAGGCACCCACATTCGTAAAAGAAACGCTACTAAAAATCAACGCTCATATGAAACCTCACACACTTATAGTGGGAGACTTCAACATACCACTCTAAACACTAGACAGGACTACCAATCAGAAACTCAACAAAGAAACAAAAGAACTAACAGAAGTTATGTCTCAACTCGGTTTAATAGACATCTATAGAACATTCCATCCAAACACAAAAGAATAAAACTTCTTCTCTACTCAACATGGAACCTTCTCTAAAAACAACCACATCCTAGGTGGCATAACAAACCTCAACAGATAGAAGAGAATAGGAATAGTCCCTTGTATCTTATTGGACCACCATGCTATAAAATTGGAATTCAACAACAACACAAATCTCAGAAAATGTGCAAACTCATGGAAACGGAACAATGTGCAATTGCACCACACCTGGGTCAAAGAAGAAATAAAGAAAGAAATTAAGGACTTTCTAATATTCAATGAGAATGAGGACACAACATACCCAACCTCATGGGACACCTTGAAAGCAGTGCTATAAGGGAAGTTCATTGCACTAAGTGCCCATATGAAGAAAACAGAGAATAGTCACATAAGAGAATTAACAGCACAACTGAAAGCCTTAGAACAGAGAGAGACTCAAACTCCATCCGTAGGAGTAGATGCCAGGAAATAATAACTTGATGTATGAAATCAAGAAAATAGAAACCAGGAAAACAATACAAAACATCAATACAAGAAAGAGGTGGTTTTTTGAGAAAATCAACAACATAGGAAAACTTTTATCCAAACTAATGAAAAAACAGAGGGAGAGAACATGCAAATTAACAAAATTCAAACGAAAAGGGAAACATAACAACGGACACAGAGGAAATCTAGACAATTTTCAGGTCATACTTTCAAAACCTATATTCCACAAAAATTGAAAATTCAAAGGAAATGGACAAATTTCTGGATAACGACCACTTACCAAAATTAAATCAAGAACAGACAAACAACTTAAATAGATCTATAATCAGCAATGAAATAGAAGCAGTCATCGAAAGCCTTCCAATCAAAAAAAAGTCCAGGGCCAGATGGGTTCAATGCAGAATTCTACCATAAATTCAAGTAATAACTAATACCAATATGCCTCAAATTGTTCCACACAATAGAAACAGAAGGTTCATTGCCAGACTCTTTTTATGAGGCCACAATAACCTTGGTACTCAAGGCTCAAAAATACGCAACTAAGAAAGAAATCTACAGATCAATATCCCTGATGAACATCGATGCAAAAATACTCAATAATATACTGGCAAACCGAATTCAAGAATACATCAGAGAAATCATCCACCATGACCAAGTAGGCTTCATCCATGGATGGCAGGGATGGTTTAACTTATGAAAATCTATCAACATGATCCACCATATAAACAAACTAAAAAAAAAAAAACCCATATGATTATCTCCCTAGATGCTAAAAAAGCCTTCAACAAAATTCAATACCCTTTTATGATAAAGGTCTTGGAGAGATCAGGGGTAACAAGAACATACCTAAACATAATAAGAACAATATACAGCAAAGCAACTGCCAACATCAAACTGAATGGTGAGAAACTTAAGCCAATTCCTCTAAAATCAGGAAAAAGAAAAGGCTATCCTCTCTCTCCATATCTCTTCAATATCGTACTTGAAGTACTAGCTAAAGTATAAGACAACAAAAAGAGATTAAGGGGATCCAAATTGGAAAGGACGAAGTCAAACTGTCTCTATTTGCAGATGATATGATAGTTTACATAAGCGACCCAATAAACTCTACCAGGGAACTTCTACAGCTGATAATCACCTTCAGCAACTAGCAGGATACAAGATACTTTTTTCAGACGACAAAGAGACAGAGAAAGAAATTAGAGAAACATCACTCTTTAATAGCCACAAGCAACATAAAGTATATTGGTGTAACGCTTACCAAACAAGTGAAAGACCTATATAATAAGAACTTTGTGGCTCTAAAGAAAGAAATTAAAGAAGATACCAGAAAATGGAAAGATCTCCCATGCTCTTGCATAGGTAGGATAAACATAGTAAAAATGGCAATCTTGCCAAAAGCAATCTACAGATTCAATGCAATCCCCATTAAAATACCAACACAACACTTCACTGACCTTGAAAGGATAATAATCAATTTTAGATGGAAAAACAAAAGACCCAGGATAGCCAAAACAACCCTATACAATAAAAGAACTTCAGGAGGCATCACCATTCCTGACTTTAAGCTCTACTACAGAGCTATAGTTCTGAATACAGCCTGGTATTGGTACAAAAACAGACAGGTAGACCCATGGAATCAAATTGAAAATCATGATATTAACTAACACACCTATGAACTCCTGATTTTCGACAAAACAGCTAAAATTATACAATGGGGCGAGGACAGCATCTTCAACAAATGGTGCTGGCACAATTGGATGAGAAGTCTGTAGAAGACTGCAGATAGACCCATGTCTATCTCCACGCATAAAACTCAAGTCCAGAGGGATCAAAACCTCAACATCAATCCATCTACACTGAACCTTCTAGTAGAGAAAGTTGATGGGAGATGTCATTCTGTATATGTTTCTCATACTGGTTAATGAATAAAGCACTGTTGGCCAAGGGGAAAGGAAGATAGGAGGGAATAGGAGACAAGGAGGAAATAGGAAGTAGGAAGGGAGAGCCAAGATGGAGAGGCTGGAGAAAGCAGAATGCCGGCTGGCTCCCTGGTAAGAGAAATACATAGATCAAAAGAAATGGGTTAATAATTAAGGCAGAGCTAGCAGGTAAAAAACTAGTACCTGGCCAACAGCATCTTATCAAATACAGACTCTCTGTGTGTTAACTGGGGCTGGTATGGCTGTGGGACAAGACCAGGTGGCGGGCGGAAAAACCCTAGTCCTTACAGAAAGTAGGAGGTACCCTTAAATAAATTGGTATAAGAGAATGCTTCCTGAACATAACTCCAGGGACACAAACACTGAGAGCAGCAATTAATAAATGAGACCTCTTCAAACTTAGAAGCTTCTGTAAGGAAAAGGACACAGTGGACAATATCAAACGGCAGCCCACAGACTGGGAAAAGATTTTCACCAATCCTATATCTGACAAAGGCCTGATCTCCAAAATATACAAAGAACTCAAGAAACTAGTCAACAAAACACCAAATAACCCTATTAAAAAATGGGGTACAGAACTGAAGAAAGAATTCTCATTGGAGGAAATCAAAAAGGCTGAAAGACACTTAAGAAAGTGCTCAACATCCTTAGTTGTCAGGGAAATGAATTTCAAAACAAGTTTGAGATAGCATCTTATGCCTGCCAGAATGGCTGAAATTAGAAACACCAATGACAACTAATGCAGGAGAGGATGTGGAGAAAGGGGAACACTCCTCCACTGCTGGTGGGAGTGCAAACTCGTTCAGTGATTTTGGAGATCAGTATGGTGGTTCCTCAGGAAAATGGGAATTAGTTTACCAAAGGAACCGGCAATCCTCCTCTTATGCATATACCCAAATGATCCACATCCATGTAACAAAGAAAACTGTTCAACTAAGTTCATAGCAGCACCATTTGTAATAGTAAGAACCTGGAAGCAGCCTAGATGCCCCTCAACTGAAGAATGGATAATGAAGATATGGCACATCTACACAATGGAATACTACTCTGCATAAAAAATAATTGTGCCTTGAAATTCACAGGCAAGTGGATGGCACTTGAAGAAACCATCCT
Organism: Phodopus roborovskii; assembly: GCF_943737965.1. Classification (NCBI taxonomy): domain Eukaryota; kingdom Metazoa; phylum Chordata; class Mammalia; order Rodentia; family Cricetidae; genus Phodopus; species Phodopus roborovskii. Next base: position 239,075 of record NW_026126812.1, on the reverse strand, counting down.
GAATGAGGTAACCCAGTCACAAAAGAGGAACAAAGTATGTACTCACTCATATATGGACTTTAGACCTAGGGCAAAGGTTCACCAGCCTATAATTCACACCACCAGAGGAACTAGGATGCATGGTGTATTCTAAGGGATTCATATAAAGTCCCTCACAGAAGTGGGAAGGGACAAGTCCCCCAGAGCACAGGGGAAGTGGGGGGGCAATGAATGGAGAGAGAAGTATGAGAAAGAGAGGGGGAGGAGAGGAAAACATGTGTGACTAGGAAGATTGAGTCCGCATAGGAATAGAAGACAGGAGAGAGAGAGACAGAGTGAGAGAGAGACAGAGAGAGAGGGGGAGAGAGAGAGAGAATATAAAAGAGGGAGCCAATATTGGTTTGCAGAGAAAATTGAACCCAAAGAAAGGTCTAGAGACCTACAAGACTGCTGCCAACTAACAAATTGAGGTTCCCTGGAAAGACTACAATGAATGTTCTTCTCGGATAGTGAGATCAACAACTAACTTATCCATGGAGCCCTCATTTAATACCTGTTGGAAACAGAAGCAAACACCCATATATAAACACTGAGTCAAACTAGAACTCAGATGCAGATGGAGAGGACAAGACCAGGCTGCAGAAACACATAGAGACAGCTTCCCTGAACAAGGAGGAGATAACGGGCCCCCAGAGTGATAGCTGGGAAGCCAGCATCGGACTGACTCAGGCCCCCTTGAATATGGGTCTCAGCCAGAAGGACTGTGCAGTCTAAGGGACCTCAGACAGTGGAGCCAGGATGTATCCCTGGTGCACAAAAGGACCTTGCGAACACATCTCCCATGGAGGGATAACTGTCTTAACCTAGAGACAGGAGAGAAGCCCTAGTCCGTACTTCAAATGACCTGTCAGATCTATATGATCCCAACTGGATGGCATTGCCTTACATATGGAATTGCAGTGGGGGAGGGTGGGAGGGGATGGAGGTTAGGGTGCATGTAGAGGGCAGAGAGGTTTAAAATGAGGGAGGGAGGGATGGAGGGAGGAAGAGGGAACTGGGATCAACATGTAAAATAATAAATTAAATAAATAAACAGAGGAAAAAATAAAAAAAAAAAAATAAGAGGCACAAGCCTTGAAGTCCCACATTGCCCAGGTTTCTTGTTCAGGGATATTTATACCTACAATCTTTATGGTAATCAGTAAACTGTTCTAAAACCTATCTACTCCATTTCTTTTTACAAACATTGTAAACTAAGTTGTTACATCTGACTTGATCACTGCTTCCTTCTGTACACATGGCAAGTGATTGGTGTGTTTAAGTCTCTTAACTGTATTTTTTGCTAATACTCAGTTCACTTCTATCTTAAGCAACCCGAAAAATGTCATAAAGCCATATATATTGTTTTCAAAGCAATGTAATGTAAGGATGGAAAAATACAGCCTAATTATCCCATGACCCCAGGAAGCTAGAAGTTTAAAAATACTAAAATACCTTAAATTTGAGACCCTGTCCTCAGCCAGTATATAGGCTAAAGGTCACACTCCTTGCTGTGTATATGACTTCGTAAACTGCTTGTGAAACACCTGCCCCAGTGACCTAACCTAACTGCCATTTGTCACCACACCCAGGAGCCCACGAAAATGCAGACCTCTGGGGGTATAGAAAACTCATTGGTTTATAAAACGTGGGATTGGATGGTTTAAATTGATTGGCCCGTACAGCGCGGGCTCTTGATGCTATGAGATGATTGGTTTACATTATGTGGGCTTTGTTGTAAACCCTATAAAAGCTGTCTCAATTCTGTACTCAGGGTCCTCAGTCCTCTACTCCTGCATGGCATATGACTGTGGACACCAGTGCACTTGGAATAAACAAGTCCTCTTGCATTTTGCATCAAGCCGCTTCTTGTGAGTGATTTGGGGTGTCACCTTTCCTGAGTCATAGCATGAAGGTCCACTCTCTGTGGGTCTTTCAGTATAAAGGAAAAGTTAAACTGACTGTAACTTACATACTGTAGTTGTCTGAATAACAATGACCCCCATTTGATCACGGTTTTGAATGCTTGTCGCCATGCAGTAGCACTAGTGGACAGGTTAGGAGATGTTGCCTTGTTGTAGTAGGTGTGGCATTTCCAGAAGAAATCTGCCTCTGGGTGTGGGTTCCAAGGTTTCAGAAACTAAAGCCAGTCCCAGTCTCTCTTTCCCTGTTGCCTGAGGATCCATATGTAGTACTTTCAGCTACTTCTCAGCACCATGTCTACCTGCATGCTACCATGCTTCCCATCATGATGACAATGGTCTAAATCTTTGAAACTGTATTCAAGCCCCAATTAAATGCTTTTCTTTATAAGAGTTGCCATGGTCATGATATTTCTTCACAACAAAAGAAGACAGAGTGAGATAGATACAGTATTGCTAGTACAGAAAATGATCCATCTCTTGCCATTTCCCAAACTATACTGCTGAACAGAATTCTTATCTAAAAGATGCCCAAATGACATCTTTTGAATTTCTGATATTCAGCTGTGAATTTAGCATTGGGAATCAGTGTCACAGTGTGAATGTGGAGATCAGAGGACAGCTTTCAGGAGTTGGTTCTCTCATTCTACTCTGTGGGGTTTTGGAGCATGAACTTGTGTCATCAGGCTTGGAGGTATGTGTCTTTATTGACTGAGTCATCATATATACAGAGGCATCATTTTAAAAAAAAAATTGAAAGTCATGTACCATGCATCAAAATTATCACTTAGGTTACCAGGAAGCAGTCATCTACACAATATCAGATAGTTTACTAAGTTCCTGACTGTTTGATGAATTTCTAAAAACAGGTAATGATATTAACCTTTACAAGAAATAATAAAACAAACAAACAAACAAAAAGGAGTTCAGAGGGTAACTGAGATGTTCTTGGCGACAAAACCAGACAATGAAAAAGTAATGATCTGACTCAAATTTATATATGTATGTATGTATGTATGTATGTATGTATGTCTGTCTATATATATATGTTCATTTCTTCTAAATTGTTTTCCCTTCCAACTTCATAATAAATGACTCATAAATTATTCACTCATGAGTTTACCATCTGAAAACCACTTATCTTTAAAAACAAATCAACAAAATAAGAGCTTTTAAAGCAGGGCAAAGTGATATAAACCTATAATCTAGCTAAAAAAGAAACCTAGGCAGATAAGTCTTGATTTTAAAGCCAGTCTACACAAGAATGAAGAGACTTTTCTCACAAAGACAGTATAAAGCAAAATACTGCCCATTACAGTTCTTGAGGAGGAATAAGTCTCAGAAAGACCATTTGTACTCATACAGTCTCCATTTAGTTCAGTAAGTTAAATTCTAAGATACTCTAAAACAAAAGCATGTATTGTCACATGTTATCACCGTCCAGTTTGTAAAACCTCAAGACATGAAGGTGTACAAATGGGACACCGATTTATCTCAGTCCTCTCAACTCATCTGAACTCTGTACAGGGAATGACCTTTCATGAACTGGAGTGCTACTCCTGATCTGGGCAATCCAGAGGTTTAAAAAATTAATAAGATAGTTCTGGAAATAAAAGGGCATGAAGAAGGGGTGAAGGTAGCAACGAAAAAAGACACACCTCTATGCAATGAACCTCTCAAAATTACTTCACTACAGAGTGGACAAGTACAGACCCAATCTAAAATGTTGCTCAGTCCAGTTTTCATTGTGACCTGACCTCACAGTAAGGTGCAGTCACTTAAAGTTAGGCAACCTTCCTATTGCAGGATGGGATGGGAATGGGGGTTACACTTTCTCAAGAAAATTGAGGGTTTCACCATCATTAGTGTCTTTCTTGCTGGTCATATTTACTCAGTAGGTCTGCAAGTGCTAGCGGGTTTCCTAGGGCTTGGTGGCTCAGGAGCCAGATACATAGTTCCTGCATCTTTGCTGCATTCCTGAGACAAAGCTTGGAAAAGCCCCTGAAGGAGCTTGGCGTTTACACAGCTCAAATGCACCAGGCAGCTCATTCCAGAGCCACATACTGTCCAGGCAGCAAGCCTCTCTGAACACTCTTCCCTCAGAGTAAAGCCTCAGCAGGAGACACTGAAGAAGCAGCCTGATAATGTGGATCCCAGGAAGCTGGGAACAGTGGCCTCAACACCCACCCCAGGGGGTGGGGGTTGATGTTATGCAGGGAAGTCCCCTATCCATCCACTTACAGCCCTCCAGCTCGCCTCAGAATCCAAAACTGCCCTCAATTCCCTCAACTAAGTTGCTCTCTCACCTTGTGGCTCACAAGGCTCCCTGCAGGCTTATCCAGAGCAGCTCTGCTCTTTGGAGGGCTGGGAAGGGCATAGGCTGCTGCTCCCTCAGAGGTGGCTGGGGAGAGAAGAAAGCATCACTGTGTGGATGGGAACCAAACACTTAGCAACTTCTCCTCTAAGTCCCACACCGACCTGTACAATGCCCTGCCCTCCTGCTCATATGCAGCTTGGGTACCAGTAGTAGGCGGGGCAATGTGGCAAAGCTAACTATTACTATTGGACAACTCAGCTGCCCATCACTCGGTGTGAGCCCAATAGAAAGGTTTGCAACTGTTGGTTCAGGTGCTAGGTTGACATCAACTTTGGCCTGGGGCAAAGTGAGCAAAGTTGGGTGGCTGGTAACAGCTGTTGGGGAAATGCCCACCCATGTTCCCCTATCCCCAACACCTCCTGGACCCACCCTTCCTCAGTGCCTCTGTTGCTTAACTAATTCCGAGCAATTACAACACCTTGACAAGATTTACCCTTGTGTTTCATGTCCAACCAAGAAATGGGGTCTTCTTAGTGTCCAAGGTAGAGCAATGCGGGATACCCAATGGATGGGTGGATGACCCATTGTCAAGATGAAGAGTATCGTAGTGTATCTTGTCTTTTTGAGCTGCTGGATCACCACAAAACCATTGTCTTTAAGTGGCCATGGACTTCATAAATCACCTAGTAGCTTCAGAGAAACAAATGATGGACATGTACCCAACTGTGCCCAAGACGTTATATTAAATGGCACAAGAGGAAAGATATCATTACTTATTGCAATGTGTTATTAAGAATAAATAGACTTATCATGCCAAACCATTTTGATGGATGCTATTTCATCAGTGAATAGAAAGTTGAAAAAAGCCTGGGGTGTATATATATCAAGCAAGCAATATAAGATTATCTGTCCAGTTCAAAATTAATCTATATTGATTGAAGTAAGAATGGTGGTTTCCTGGGAGAAGGGGAAAAGGTATTGATTGGGAAGAAACAGTCCAGAATCTTTGGCTCTGTATTTTACTGTAAAGTGATAAAAATTTATAAATATGAAAATATCAGGCAGCTGCATTCCTAGATAAATGACCTTTTGGAGGGTGAGACTTATGAAGAGCTATTGACAGTTGAATGCTATTGGGGATGGGAGAGTCAGTTTCCTTTAACAATTGGACCCCTATTGGTCTACACTGCCTTAGTGGATTGTTCCAAACTTGTGGGAATATGGGCAGTATAAACAGATCAAAGTGAATTATAATTAAAAAAAAAAAAAAGAATATGAAGTTTATGTTGAGAGGTATGTGGTGGCTGAATATGAAGAAAACTTATTATATGAATATGTGAAATTCCCAACTAATTATATGAAGAGATTAGTCTCATTTTTAAGATCAGTTTTTTAAAAATACTAATACAAAACATTGGTCTGCAAAAACCTGCAAAAAGGAAAATCACTGCCATTTGGGAAGTTTTAATTCAGGCAAGCTCACTACCATCCATCACCTATATACCTACAAAGGATATATTGAGTACTCGATGATTTTACCAGGCATTTCTCTTGTTAAATGGATTTTCCTTTTTAAACTATTTTTTAATTGAAAACAGAATTCTTTATACAATATATTTCCATCATGTTTTCCTCTCTTCAATTCCTCCTATATCTTCCCCACCTCCCTCCCTACCAAACTTTTATGTTCTTCTTTCTCTTTCAAAATAAATTTAAAAATAAAAAAATTGCAAATCAAACCATCAAAACACAAATAAGAATCCCCCAAAAAAGCCAAAGCAAAACAATATGTAACAAAAAGTTCAAAAAATAACAACTTATATCATTTTGTGTTGGCCAATTACTCCTCAGCAAGGAGCTTGCCCAGGCATGTGTTTGATATTGAGACTGCATTGGAGAAAACTTCTATAATTTTCTTCCTTCCTTCCTTCCTTCCTTCCTTCCTTCCTTCCTTCCTTCCTTCCTTCCTTCGTTCCTTCCTTCCTTCCTCCCTCCCTCTCTCTCTTTTTTCTTTCATTGTCCCTTTCTTTGTTCCTTTCTTGCTTTGCTTCTTTCTTTCTTTCTTCCCCTCTTTCTTTCTATTTTTCTTTCTTTATTTTTTGACTTGTCATGTATCACAGGCTGGTCTCAAACTTGCTATTGCATGTAACAGGGATGGAATTGTTCTTCTCTGCCTCCTACCATCATTTCATTGTACTGAGACTAAAGGTGTGCATCACCACAAATAGTCTTCTATGTTTATTGTTTGTTTTGCTTTGCTTTGAGGCAGTGTCTCACCGCTTAGCCTTTTTAGGCCTGGGAATCACCATGTAGACCAGGTTGGCCTGGAACTCAAAAAGATCCACCTGCCTTAGCCTCATAAGTGCTGAGATTATAGTCACGAGCCACTAGCAAAGCTTCAAACTGTCCTTGAACCTCAAAAGCTCTGACAGTAAATTTGATCAAATCTGAGATGGTTCTTGAGGTAATGATCCACACCTGGTGATTTGAATTGTATCCAGAGGAACCACACAGTAGAACCAACTCCTGTAAGATGTCCTCTGATTTCCAAGCACTCCACATAATCCCTATAGTCTGACCCTCACCAAATAAATAAAACAAATGCCAATGATAGAAACAAATGTTTCTAAATGTTACAGGGTTATGAAAATGTGCTCACAAGTTATTCCAGGAACTTCTGTAGACTTCTTAGATGACTAAGTTTATTTGAAAGAGAGAAAATAGCACCTTTAGTTATAGTCAGAAATAGAGGACAAGCCCTGGAGTGCCTTAATGGTAGGACCTTGTGTTCCAAACTGCTTCGGCTGGGCAATAGCTATTTTCTCTCAGGAATCAGTGTCTTATCTGGTAGCTGGGTTCTGCTGGAGGCCATGGTGTCCCTCTTGGCAGTATGAAGCCATTCCTGGGAAGTGAGGAGGATAGGCCTCTACCAACAAACATGGGGTGCATTCTGTGCCTCCTGGTGGCTGGCCCTCTTCAGCCATAAAAGGAACAGCAGTTGTGATAATATCCCTAGGCTGTGCTCCCAGCCATAGTCCATTTGCCTGTGTGTACTCATGCCTCCATGAGAGGCTGCCTCTCATTTTCCATGAGGGAATGGTCCTCCTTTGCCTGGTGTGCACTGTCCCTCTATGCCACTACTTCTCCCTGTCCCCACTGGCAGGAAGCCTCTTCTCTCCTCCAGGAATGCCCCCTCATAACACCTCTCCACTGGCTCCTCTGTTTCTTTGGAGAAAACTTTGGTTACTGCTTTATTTCCAGCTCCTGGTCCTGAATCTAGCATAGCAGGGGCATGGGAAATGGTTGATGAGTGAATTAATGAAGGTGTAATAGATGAAAAAAAAACACAATTAGGAATGAGGCTGCCTGGTCTCTGGAAGAGAGAGAGAGAGACAGAGAGAGAGAGACTCATTTAAAAATTGACTGAAAATAATGAAAAGCACCCTAAGAAGGAAGGTCAAGTGGGGACTACTTAGTTATATTTTATTTAGGGAAGCTTTTTGGCAGAATCCTTGAGTATCTTCAGTAATCCTCCATTATGATATATGATAATCAGATGGATGGGTTTTGGTGGTTTCCTGGAAACTTGCAGAAGAGAGAGTCTGCAAGCAGGGTAGGGGGAAGGATCAGCTCTTGCTTCTACCTTGACAGCCTGATTCCACAGGTAGCTCTCAGGAGCCACACTTTTTACTTTGAGGATGAGGGACTGTGAATACAATCATTGGTTAAGAATATGCGTGTTAATCACTGAGAGTTTTGAAAAGCACAAATACATTGTGGCTGGATGATGAGGTTAGAAGGTTCATTTTCTTCCCCAATTAACATTGCTTGTATTAAGGGGGGAAAGAAAGGAAGAAAGGAAGGAAGGAAGAAATATTAACACAGAAACTTAACTATCGCTTTCCGGTTTTTGCAGTTTTCTCTTACACCCAAGCTGTGCCTAAGGTGACCCATTAAATTGTGATACTCAACAAAAGGAGTGAAAGCACAGTCTCTAAAGTTAGCCTGGGTGTGATCTTACTCTGTACCAGAGCTGAGTATGACCTTTGGCAATTTGCACACATCCCCCAGCATGTCTTTGCCTCACTGAGGAGGACAGCAATTCTCACCTGAGTGAGGACCCTTGTCTGTGGAAGGGATAAATGGTTCTCAAGGCTTTTGACCAGTTGCTTTTAAGGTGATAGAAGATCTACTGTCCTGATTATGAATATTTTTCTGAGATTTTAGCTTTTTAAAGAGATCAGTTATTCATGAGTAGCTTTATGGCCTGTCTCAATGAGTATTTTCAATAACTGCAATTTATGTATTGCTTTTCTTCTGATTCTTCTGATTCTTTTTGTTAAAATGAGTTGGGGTGGAGTGGCACCATTTTTCCATCAGTGTGTTGGAGGCCTGTGACATGTCTGTGAGTCCAGTCCTCATTGTATTCCCTGTACAGGCCTTCCTTTTGTCCTTAATGCAAGAGAAGAATGCTTGTTTGCTTGGTGTAATGATATCCTTCCAGGAAAAATAAATACATGAACTCCCTAACCATTTCTGTCAGTCAACCGCCCTGTCTTTCTTTTACAGGCATATCTTCTTATTTGATTTGTCAGTGATCCTGTGTAAGAGGAAAGGGGATAACTATGAGATGAAAGAAATAATAGATCTGCAACAGTACAAGATAGCCAAAAACCCCACTACAGACAAAGAAAATAAAAAGGTGACCTTCTGGGGCGTTACTATCAGTAATTTATGTAGAAGTTTGAATATTCAAATATAGTCATCCCATCCCTTGGTGTCTAGGCTACTCCTTCTACTGCAGCTGCCTAAATGTGCAGATTTTCAGGACCTTTATACAAAATGGCTTAGTGTCTGCAAATCACCCATGCATGTCTCCCTGTGGAATTTAAAACATTTCTAGGTTCTTTCTAATACTTAACACAATACTTAAAGCCATGTTTAGGAGTAATGGCAAGGGGAATAATCTGCATGGGTTGAGTAGAGGTGCAGTTGTATCTGGATAGAGAACCTGCAGGTCTGGAGTCAGATGTACATTAGTTCATCTTACCAATGCTTACTGGTTCAGGCATTTAGTTTTCAGAGATTGATTTGGTACAGGCTCCTGTGAGCTACGATGGGATCATGACAGAGTTGATCCAATCATTTTTAATTCCTATGATCAGTATGGTAATGATTCTCTGATCAATATGAAGTTGGTTACAGTCAGTATTGATGCTGACAGAGATATAAGATATTTGTGTGGAGGGTTAGGTACTCCAATAAATTTGGAAATTATTTTTAAGAAATGATAATTATTAACTTAAAGAATATTCACTTTCACATTGGTCTTATGGCTTCTACCTCATCCACACCCAAGGACAAAATGGGTTAGAATTTTATTGCAAAACAAAAGATTAAAAAAAAAAAAAATGGCTGGAACAGTTTGAAATGGCTTTGTGAGTATTTGTACTTCAAGAATGTATTTATGTCTATGACATGCACTTGCACAAACATGTGGTTGATGTGTGGGGGGATGGCTGGAAGTTGATATTGGGGCACTTTCTTGGTGTCTGCCTCTTATGTATTGAGACAGAGTCTCAGCTGGACCCAGGACTCACTGTTTTGGCTAGACCTGTTGGCCACCTTTCCTCTGGGATCCCCTGTCTCTGCCTCTCAAGCTCTGAGATTAAAGGCCAGCTGACACTCCTACCCAGCTTTTCCTTGGGTGCCAAGGATTCACACTTGGGCATTATGCTTGGCTGGCAAGTGTTTTCCATAGTGAGCCATCTTCCCAGCCTCTTTGTTTCTACTATTTAAATCACAGGTGACTCACAGAAGCTGTTCTCTGCTAGCTGGTGGCTGCATTCATGTAGAGACTCTGAGCATGGGTCCTGGCAGACCAGCTGGTCATCTGGTCTCCTAGGACAGCAATGTTGGTGAATGTCTTCAAAAGAAAGAAAGAGGGAGCTCAAACCTTCCCTTTCATTTTCTTCTCCTAGGAGTGTTTTCAGTCTTTACCATTTAGCCCCTCAAGAAATTTAATTATAAGGACAAAGTTTTCCTGTAATTACTATGTTTTAATATATATCATTAAATTAAATAGAAAACCCACACATGTGCACGTGTGTGCACATCCTTTGCTTCAAATATAAAGACTGACATCTTCCTTCTGTTTCAAACTTACTTATTGCTGGAGTCCTTGCTGAATTTCTGGTATATTCAACTAATGCTTAAGGACTGGGTTTCTTTCAATGTTCTTTCACTTTCTTAAGGAGTCTGCTCAACAAAGATGTGAAAGGTACCCAGGCCTGGTTTAAAAGAAATGACACACAGACATGCTGAGAACATGCTGTTAGGTGTTTCTTTGTAATTTTGATGTTTGTAAACTAAGAAGGTGCATAAGGACTCTTAGAGTATGAATACATTCATTTCCCCTAAAGGAACCTGTTAAAAAAAAAAGAGTGTAATTAAAAGTGAAAACTCTGAAGGTTTGTCCCATTGTGCTCTGGCATTGTTTAACCCTCGTTGACCAATTCTATCTGGTTTTCATGACTGGTTCCAAATTTAAGAACTGCTTATGTTAATACAAAATTTTAGGTGGAATTAGGATGTTTTTGAAGCTCTGAAGAAAAATATTTTATGTTTTTAGTGTGTGTGGTGTGTGTGTGTGTGTGTGTGTGTGTGTGTGTGTGTGCTCATGCATCCAAAACATGTCTGTGGAGGAAAGAGAGAGGGTTTCCAGGAGTAGTTTTGTCCTACCTCGAGGTCTCTGGGGATGGCACTCAGGTCATCCACTTTGGTATGAAGAACATTTACTTGCTGATTCATCTTGCTGGCTTAAGACTCTTATATTTTGAAAGATAAGATTGAATAAATATTTTTTTAAAAAAATTAAGCTAAAAACAAGACTGAGTTCTCCTATAATCACAGCTGTTACTTGCCACAGTCTTTGTAAGTTGTTTGTCCTCTGAAAGCCTCAGTCCCTGCATCTGTAGAATGGGGATACCGATGTTTAGCAAACTGCAAATACTATTCTAGCAAAGTACCAGACAGTAGTTACAATGTAAGCCATATGGTATTTATTGATCAAAGGGTAATATCTATTATTACTGCTTCTGGTAATAGCATTTTATGTTTAATTATTCTAATATGCTTATGAGCACAAAGGTAACACTTTCTGATGTAGTAATATAGTTCTTATACTTGGTCATTGATGACAATATTTAAGTACAAACGATTAGTGATATTAAAGGTCACTTTAACATGTTTCCTTCATTATGGATTGTATTTACTTTGGGCACAGGTGGTAAGTGGGAAATATTGGTCCAGTCTGTGATCCTGAATGGTCACCCTCATATACCCTGTGCTCTTTCAGTGAGACACCTGGAGTTGCATGATCACAAACAGAACAATAGAATGCAAGGGATAGTGAGTGTATCCAGAGGCAAAGTGGACCTCTGGTCTTTTGGTCTTGTGGAAAGATGTAAGACAAGAACTTTCTGATGCTTTTCTTGGGCTATAGAGTCTTTTTCTGAGTGAAGGTATTTCTCCAGGGGAGGGCAGCTAAGTGTCTTATCCCAAAGGAGGCTGGCTCCTAGGACTGCATGTGAGACATATCAGTGACCATTTTGTTCAGGTTTTTAGTTGAATAGCTCATCATTGCTATAAGTCATAAAATAAATGCTTACACTCTCTCTATTTTTTTTTATTTTACATGTCGATCACTCTCTCCCTACCTCCTTCCCTCTTACCCTCTCTCCCCCCATCACATGCACCCTGACCACCCTTGCCTCCAATCCCCCACCCCAATTACACATGTAGGGCAATACCATCCAGGTGGGGTCACGTAAATCTGTCAAGTCATTTGAAGTAGGGACTAGGACTTCTGTCTCCAGGTTAAGGGAGTATCCCTCCATGGAGGATGTGCCCACAAGCTCCTTTTGTGCACCAGGAATACATCCTGGTTCCACTGTCTGAGGTCCCTTAGACTGCTCAGTCCTTCTAGCTGAGACCCATACTCAGGAGCTTTGAGTGAGTCCCATGCTGGATTTCCAGCTATCAGTCCGGGGTCCCTCCTTGTTCAGGTCAGCTGTCTCTATGTGTTTCTGCAATCTGGTCTTGTCCTCTCCCTCTGCATCTGGATTCTAGTTAGACTCAGTGTTTAGTTATGGGTGTTTGCTTCTGTTGCAAACAGGTATTAGATGAGGGCTCCATGATGGTGGATAAGTTAGTTGTTGATATCACTATCTGGGAAGGGCAGAAGGGCATTTATGGTAGCCTTTCCACAGTTGCTCAAATTATTAGTTGGCAGCAGTCTTGTAGGTCTCTAGACCTTTCTTTAGATTCAGTTTTCTCTTCAAACCAATAATGGCTCCCTCTTTTATGTTTGTTCTCTGTCTCTGTCTCTCAGTCTCTTTCTCTCTCTTTGTCTCTCTCTCTCCTGTCTTCTATTCCTACCCTGTCTCAATCTTCCAAGCCACACGTGCTTTCCTCTCTTCCCCTTCTTTTTCTCCTACTTCTCTCTCCATTCACTGCCCCCCATACTTCCCATGTGTTCTTGGGGACTTGTCCCTTCCCCCTTCTGTGAGGGACCTTATATGAATCTCTTAGAATATACCTTGTATCCTAGTTCCTCTGATGGTGTGAATTATAGGCTGGTGAACCTTTGATCTAGGTCTAAAATACATATATGAGCGAGTACATACCATGTTCCTCTTATTGTGACTGGGTTACCTCATTCAGGATGGTTTCTTCAAGTTCCAACAACTTGCCTGAAATTTCAAGATTCCATTATTTTTTTTCCTGTAGAGTGGTATTCCATTGTGTAGATGTGCCACATCTGCTTTATCCATCCTTCAGTTGAAGGGCATCTAGGTTGCTTCCAGGTTCTTGCTATTACAAATAATGCTGCTATGAACATAGTTGAGCACATGTCTTTGTTGCATGGATGTGGATCATTTGGGTTTATGCCTAAAAGGGGATTGCCTGGTCCTGTGGTAAGCTAATTCCCATTTTCCTGAGGAACCGCCCTACTGATCTCCAAAACGCAGGCCCAACTTTCTTAATAACAGAGTCTGTAGCACACTCTTGTACTCACTGACTTCTTCCCACCCCCAGGCAGCAGAAACAAAATCATCCACAGTATGGGTACTGGGAGATGTCCTTTCAGACAGTACTAAGGATGCAGGACTGAGGAGGTCATAATGTTGTCCAATTTCCTTTATTTCCACACATAATCCTCTTGCCATTTCCTTGATGAAAATGGGCAAGCTTCTCAGTCGTAGTTGGGTGGAACTCAGTTAACCTGTCCATAAAGTGAATGTAACCCAAACTTCCCAAGAGTGAGCATTTCGCAACTTATAGAAATGGAATTTCGATAGGACTGGCCTTAGGTTCCCCACTCTACATTCTCACTGTTTTTACCACATTTCCATGGCAACCAGTCTGCCTCATATTACATATTCTGTATTACCTGTTAAGACCAAGATCTAACCTAGCATGAACCTTCTGTTCTTTAGTTTGTCCATCTGAGACAAGACTGGAAAATGTAAGTGTAAGTGAGTGAGAATAAACAAAAACAATTGTGAAGTACTGAGTCAAGTCCCCGTGCACATAATTTGTACTTAATAAACACTCACCCAATCTCCTGGCCCTGATGGGCCACTGGTGCAATCACCAGTGACAGCCTCCCAAACCCCTAGCTGCACTTTAATAGTGCCAACAAATGGACCTGTAGGCTGCAACTGTGAGGGTTTCCATTCACAGCTGAGGAGATGGAGTGTAGAGAGGTAGACTGACTTGCCAATGTGCCAATGTGGCAGAATTCTATTTGGCTGTTTATCCCACGCACAACACACTGTTCTTGTGCAACTACCTTCTCCGCATGTAATGTCTTTAGGCCTCACCCTCTGCCATTGCCCTTGTGCCTGGCTTAGAAACCACCATTTTCCTGTCCCCCTGGAACCACAGGTAATGTCATGAACTCTGGCATGCTAGAATGATATCTGGCCACTAGATGCACAAAAGCATAGATCCTCAAAGAACCATTTATGTTGTATGCAAAGAGGCCTGGTACTTTGGCAGTCATTACGTCAATGGTATAGTGCGACACAGGGACAGAACAGATGGCAGAAGATGGACAACAGATATGTTAGAAGGGGGAAGACAAAGAGGACAGAAACCTGGGGACATGGCACAGTCAATAAAATGCTTACACACAGGCTGGAAGACTGAATTTGAGCATCAGCCTCTCTAGGTGTGGTGATACATGGTTATAATCTCAGCACTGAGAAAGTGAATGCAGGCATGACCCTGGACTTCACTAGCTAGTCAGGCTGGCCAGATTGGTTCATTACTAGACAATGACTGACAATATCTCAAAAAACATAGTATAGAGCAAATAATGAAGGACTTCCAAGGTTGTTCTTTGACTACCATGTGTGAAAGACACACCTAAACCCACATGAACACACAAACACATGCACATGCACACGTGCAGGCATGCACCCACATACACAGGAATGGATCCATGCAACCATGTAGTAAAGTTACTTTGCTTTCAAGAGGAACTTCAGGATGAAGTTTCTATAACTGTTTTCTTCCTCCTCTTATAGTAAGTGCTTTGTGTTTATATGACCCTTTCCTGTAAAGCCTATACTGCAGTAGACCAATTGTGGAACCAGACTTGTAGCTGAGGAGGACATGGTAAATATTCCTGAGTACCAGAGCTCATCTCCAAGACCAAAAAGTACACGACACTAAGTGTGATCTCATGTCAGGCCTGTATATCATGGTGTCAGCAAGTATTTCTTCCCCTTCTGTTATTTTCAAGAATAGTAATGGTATGTCTGTGGCACTGGAATTCAGATTTTATGTCTATTTGTAGTATGTACATGTGGGTGCATCATCATATGTGTGCCCCTCCAATAAATTGGAGGCCAGTGTCAAACTTAGATACTCTTCCTCATGTGCCATTGACTTTGTCTTCTCAAATGCTCTTATTAGTACATATTAATTATACACAACAAAAAATTTAAAAATGCATAACATGTATTTCATTATGACCTCTTTGTGTGTGCATATGCTGATATAATTTTGTCATATTCACCTCCTCTTATTCTCACTTGTGCACTTCCTACTCTGCCTCATCTCCTTCCTCTTCTTATGTAGTCCTTCTATTTTGAAGTGTTTTTTAAATGACCCTCATGAATGTCATTGGGGAAGCTTACAACAGCAGGTGTGATGAGAAGATTATTTCTTGGACCAGGGAGCCATGTCACCAGGGTTTACATCACAGAGAATATCTGTCCCTGTAACCCAACACCTACAATCAGAATATAAATCTTCAGGAGTGATTTCATGAAGCTCACACACAAATGAGAAGATATTGACAGCACGGGTCCTATGTAGGTCTTATATATATTTGGCATGTTCCCTTGATTGGAATTACATCAATAGACAACTATTGATCATAGAAGAGGAGAAACAATCCCCTTTCTAAGATTTGCATTCCTAATTCTGTGTGACTCTGTGTACAATTGCAAGGTTTCAATCTACAGATCATCAATTGCCTCAGTGGCTATGATGCTAACTTGAAAACCATGGCCCTGCATTGGTGTCTTATTTTTGGTTCTGATGTTGGGAGATTTTCTTCTGCTTTGGATTTGAACATTTTGATGTGGCTTGAGACTCACCTTCCCATCTTCCTGGCACAGGGTGAAGTTATGAATACTACAAGGTTGTCCTGGCCAAGAGGAAGGACATTGTTGATATTGATCTCCTTTGAGAAGATAACTGACCATAACTTTAATGCTGTCTACTTTGAGGACAAAGACTCCATGTGCATTAGGTTTGTAGTGTTACTTCTAGAAAAAAATAGATCATCTTCTCAAGGGCCTATCTAAGGGTCTCTGCCATCCCTACCTCTATTATGTGAGGTGCCTGCATTTTCTTTTGAGCTACGTACAATCTTATTTTTTATACCAATGCCAGTTCACTCTCCTTCCCATCCTCCCAACTACCACAATAACCCACCGTCATACATGCCTTCCACTCTTCAGAGAGGGAGAGACCTCATATGGAGGATCATTGAAAGTCTGATGTGAGCTACTTTAAATTGAGGTCTACATTTCCAAATTTTCTTTTTTCTAACTTCCAAAAGAAAACCAACAAAGAAACAATAACAAAAAAAAAAAAAATAGGACCATGAGCCTGTGGAAATAATTTATTCCTTAGAGCTG
Organism: Phodopus roborovskii; assembly: GCF_943737965.1. NCBI lineage: Eukaryota > Metazoa > Chordata > Mammalia > Rodentia > Cricetidae > Phodopus > Phodopus roborovskii. The sequence continues at coordinate 222,597 of NW_026126812.1, read as the reverse complement.
TACTTCGCCTCAGTGACTAACAGCATTCATGTTGTCTAGGATTGAGAGGAGGTAGACAGTGGAAGAGCCACCAGGTGTAGCAATAGGGAGGTCTGGGGTCCTGACTCCTGGTGGGTACTGAACAATATTTTAAGAGTAAAGTAGGTTAGAAGATGTGGAGATGCAGATTGAAGATGAGGGGGTATGGTAGAGAAGGTAATGGGAAATCCATGCATGAAGATTCTTGCTTTTCATCACTGGCTTCAAGAGTTTGAAGCAAGCAGATCTCTCTTGAGTTGTATTACAGCTTGTTTTCTACAATAAGTTCCAGGCCAGTCATATCTAGACTGTGAACCTTGTCTTCAAAATCACATCAAGGTGAAGTGAAAGAAAAGTAGGCAAAGTTAGAATGGGAGAAGGCCCTGCACATCACAATATAGCTCTCTGGAACCAAGAACTCACCACCAATACCTTTATAGCCTACGCACAGCCTCTACCCCACACCCTACTTGGAAATGTTCCCTGGTTATATGCATAGAGCACTCAAGGCCAACAAGAGCTGTCACTGTTTGTAGGGTTAGTTTGGCTCTTTGGCTCTCTATTCTGGAGTTTTCTTTGGCATCAACATAGAATGCACCTACATCCTGCTCCTCCCTGTATAGTTAGAGCCCTAGTAATAAGCCTGATAAGTTTTAAGGCATGAATTACCTGGGAGGTAATTTCACAAACTTTAACCCCAGCATTCTGGAGAAAGAGTGCTCAGTGATGGGCAGAACTCTTCTTTCCCAGTGATCCTGGTCTATAGAGGCAGTTCCAGGGCAGTTTGGACCACATAGAGAACCCTGTCTCCTTAAACCAGAGAGATACACAAAGGGAGGGTCAGAGTGAGGAGGCCAATCAGGGTAAAGGAGAGGGAGAAGAAGAATGAGAAAGTGAGAGGGAGGATAGGGATGAGGGATATAGGAAGGAATCGCAATCAATTCTGGAAATCATTGGCAGCCTGCCTCCAAGGAGTCTGATGAGGACACTGTTATCCCTGCCCCTATTCTTCCATCACCATTGTCATTTTTCTACAGGGCTCTAAGCTAAGGAAGACAGGTGGCAAACTGACCATGTCCTGATCATGTGTAGGATTCCTGATGCCTAATCAGATTCCCAAAGGCTGTATATCTTGATTTTTACTCTTATTGCAGATAACTGACCTGAATTGACTTCTTGTGACCTTTTGTCTGAAAGCAGACACAATCATTCCAGAGACAAGCTCCTCGATGTCCCCTTAGTATACAAGGGAAGGAATGTGATGATCCAAGTTCAGCTGGGGATACAGAGTAGAGCTGGTCCTCCGATCTCAAATCTGAAATCCTGAATCATCAATGTTCCCCCAATTCTGTAAATCCACCTCTCCAACTTTGACTCTGATTGGTTCCTGGTATATCTGGCGTGCATAATGGGATTCCAATAAACAGTAGAACTGGGCCCTTCAAATTATTGCACAAGGCCAACAGAGATCCAATATGACACAGGAAGCCCCTGATGATACTACAAATGAATTCCACATCCCTCCTGTATAATGTTATGGTAGGAATTCACCATTCTGCCTTGGCTCCTTTTCCTGTCTCTTGCTGAATAGAAGAACTTTGTATCCCAGCATTATTTATAAGAGCCAGAACCTGGAAGCAACCAAAATGCACCTCAACTGAAGAATGGATTTAGAAAGTGTTGTACATGTACACAGTGGAGTACTCCTGTGCATAAAAAGACAATGGATTCATGAAATTCCCAGGCAAATGCTTGAAACTAGAAGAAACCATCTTTAATGAGGTAACCCAGTTACAAGAAAAACAAACATGGTATGTATTCACTCGTTATTTTAATTTAGACTTAGAGCAAAGGATTTCGAAACTTCAATCCACACTGCCAGGAAATCTAGGAAACAAGGAAGACCCTTTGGGAGACATACATGCTACCAGGGAGAAGGGGAAAGTGACAATATCTGCTGGGCAAACTGGAAGGACAAGAGGCAGAGAGAGAGTTAGGAGAAAGAGAATGTGAGAAGAGGTAGGGAGAGGAGGGAATGAGGGAGCAGGAAGATTGAGTTGGGGAAGAATAAAGGAGATCATGTAAAGAGATACCATAAAAGATAGAGCCTTTATAGATTTAAAGGGAAATCAGGCACTGGGAAAATTTCCAAAGACATACATGGATACCAACAATCCAAGCAATACTGGAGAATCTACCTTAAATGTCCTTCTCTGATTAAGAGACTGATCACTACCTTATGAACTTTATACAGTATCTGATAGAAACAGAAGCAGACATCCACAGATAAATACTGAGCTGAGCTACTGGATTCCAGTTGCACAGAAGGAGGAGTGATCAACAAAGGGGTAAAGACCAGGCTGTAAAACCAATGATATAGGTGATCTGAACAAGAAGAAACTAATCACCCCAGACTGATAGTGGGGAAATGGCCCAGCATAGAATGGCCCAGAACCCCTGAATGGGGTGTTAGAAAGACTGGGTAGTCTATGGGGCCTCTGGTAGTGGATCAGTATTTACCCCTAGTATACAAATGGACTTTGGGAGCCCATTCCACATAGAGGGATACTTTCTCAGCCTAGACAAATGGAGGAGGGCCTAGGCCATGCTCCAAATGATTATGACAGATTTTGAAGACTTCCCATGGAGGCTTCACCATCCCTGGGGAGTGGAAAGGAGATGGGATGGGGGTGGGTGGGCAGACAGGGGGAGAGGGGAGAGTGTAGGAACTGGGAATGGTTCATCTTGATTTAATCTTTGGTGTGTTTCTCATGTTTTTTGTCTACCCTTTGAAGGGATCAGTGAAGTTTGGCCAAAGACCCTGACACTTCATACTGGGACAGCACAAGGGAAGTTAGTGTTTTTGTAGGCACAGTCCTATGCTAATAGCATTGGATACTACAGATGACCACTTACGAATGGTCTCCATGTGGACCTGAGGAAAGGAAAGAGAAATTTCCTTAGATCAGAAAGATCACCTCAACTTCTGCTCCTCCTCCATAAGATGAAAGAGTTGTATGGGAATGGCAAGTGCTTTTCATTAGAAAGAATTAGAAGGTGAGTTCCTTTTAGGTAGGGTAGGTTTCTCTTTTATTTGTTGAGACAGGGACTCATGTTTCCAAAGTTGACCTTACACGGGCTTTGCAGTATCACCTTGAGCAGAAGTCATCCTGCTTCCACTTAAAGTTGGGATATCCATGCCAGTTATGACACATAAGCACATTTTTCCAGTGTTGTGAGAGCTGAGATCCACAGTTGGGGCATCTCAAGCTGTGCAAAAATACTGTATTGTCCTTGGTTTCCATACATGATCTTTCTGTTTAGACCTCAGGGTTGTCTGATCTATCTTTATGCCTTTCTCTATGTCAACATGCAATTTCCATTGAGTTCATCTACACACAGGGCCTGCTATGGTGCCATCTCCACAGCCAACATAACTCACCAAGAAACAAGTAAAGAAGGAAATATAGAGGCTGAGCACAGAGTTGCCGCTGATGACCAACCACAGAAATGAGCTGTGAGATTGCCTGCTCTTTATCAGTGAAATAACTGCTGACAACAGGTATCCATCCTTTCAGAATCCACTGGACTGTCTGCAATATCACCCTCTCCTGCTATCTTTTAAGGTCTTGTGTTCCACAGAGATATCTGACCTTCCCTCATGGGAAGGATTGGACTCTGGACCAACAGTTAAGGAGCTCCATGGAACCCTCCTGGGCTCTCTTCCTGTTTGTATGACTGTCGTGTAACTTTTTCTCAATGTAGGGGTACTGACAGTAATATCATGACCTGTCCCTGGAGCTTAGCTGGCTTTTGGGAACCCCTTCCACACAGTGGATTACCTGGAATCGCCTTGAAGAAAGATGAGCCAAGTCCTTTGCTCAAGATCATTGGAGGCTTACCCCCTTCTGAGCTGATATCCAGGGGTACTAAAAGGGGTTAGATATTAGGCAGGGTGTATGTGTGTGTGTCATGGGAGGAGGGGAACTGCTGTTTTATGGACAATAAATAAAATATGTTATTTAAATAAAACAAAATAATAAATTCTGCTTGTTTTTAAAAAAGAAGTTCTTAGCTTCTAGAAGGCTGCACCTCCATAATGACTGTATAGCCACCTCATGACCTAATTTCTTCAAAGTGGAGAAGCTGACCTGAAGCTTTGGAGGGAGTAGCATGTGTACACTAACTTCATTGCTTTCTGTAAATGAAAATAAGAGCCTGTGGTATCACTCATACAACTCAGGAATAGAGGTAATAAAATACAGGTTCCCAGCATGCATTTGGAAAGGCCCTGACAGGTGGTGGCTTTGGGAGACAATAGGTGCTTTGAGTTTGTGGTGAGTCTTTGGTATTTTGTGGCAGATGATTGTGTGCTGGAAGCTCTTGGTAGCAACTGGACAGGCATAGATACAGTGTACTACAGGAAGTATTGTGCAACTTGACTGTTTCTTTCTCTTTTTGTGCCTTAAACCACAGTACTTCATGCATTTCTTTAGAATCTGATTGTGGATGCTCTTCTCTCTGTGTGTCCTCAATTCTCTCTCTCTCTCTCTCTCTCTCTCTCTCTCTCTCTCTCTCTCTCTCTCTCCTCTTCCTCCTCCTCCTCCTCCTCACATGTTCATACATGCATGTGCAAGTTTGCGTGTCCCAAAACAATCTGGGAGCAAGTGCTACGTGCTACGTGGTGTGGAGGTCTTGGAGTTGCACTTTATGCATCAGTGCTCTTGTCATAATTTCTCACCATCATGGCATCAAATAATCCCTTTGGGATGTTTGTATAGCTGTCATGATATAGGGTTACAACCCATGAATTATGTGCTGTAAGTTTTCACTAAAATCTATGTTCTAACACAGGAGGAAACTCACTACAATTTGTGGTGTGTTGGACATTTGGAATAGACTCCTGGTAAGATACAGAACTTGATGGAGATCCTAGGACTGCTGAGTGAACTCATGGAGCCAGAGCACCCACCATCTGAACACTCACAAGCACTGACCCAGTGACATAATAACAAGTTTCAAAGCAACAGAAGGTCCCAGTACTTAGGAGCCAAAATGTGGAATCCACAGGGCTATAGTAGACCCGGATACAACTTGAGTTCACTTGATCCTTAAGGCCCTTTTTTCCTGTTTCTAGACCCTACCACAAGCCAAATACATTCTATGAGAAACTGAAGTTGCATCATAAACAGGTCATGTGTTAACTAAATATATTTGAGAATGAGAACACCAAGTCATCAGAAAAGTTCAGTGAGTTGACCAAGGAGACAGTCTTCTATAAATAAGTGCCCATTTTGCATGGACCCCATTAGCTATGGAATTACATTCTCTCTGTTATGATTTCCCTTGACTGGAAAGTCCAACAGTCTGGTTCTAGGCATTCTGCTCCTCAGGAAGTAGCCATAGCAAGCTGTCTTGGATTTGTGCATCTTGAACTCAGTTTGCTAAGTGTACATATACTGTTAGCCATTGCCACCACTGTGCTATTGTCACCGGACCCTCAGTATAGAAAAGAGATTTGTACAGTGAAAGGAATGTCATTCTACACTGCCTTTGTTTAGGTCAGACCTAGGCTTTAAACATCTGATGGCTATAGAACCTATAGATACTCATCTTGTATCTCCTGTCCTTACTTAGATGCTATTTACCCAAGAATTGCTGATGTTTAGGGGAAACCATGGTCCACTAAGGAAAGTTAGGGGAATCCACTTTCTATTGAAAGGACATGGATCCTTTTGTGGTATTGGGGTGTTCCTTATTGATTATTTTTTGGAAGTAAATCTCTCATTTTGACCTCCTTAGTGGAGCTGTCATGGCTATATAAGAATCTGCCTATGTCTTCCTGAAAACATGAACCCTTTTTGGGGAGACTACTCCCTGGGGGCAGAGGTGACAGGAGGAAGCTGATAGGGCCTTACTATGCAGTGTGTGTCTCCAGAGGTCTGCACAGCTGACTCCTGATGAAAGATACTCAGCTGAAAAAGAAGGTAGGCATGTCGAGGCAGGAGAAAAAGAAACTGCAGGATTGTGTCTTGCTGAAACACCACATTGGGGACCACCACATTGATCTATAGACCAGTGACCTGAAAATCCAGCAACAACAGGTAGGGGACAGGATGATGGTATAGATGAAGTTTGGCACCATTTGGACATTTGACTGCCTGTCTGCCCATCCACCCATCTGTACTTTCACATATCATGTTACTCATCAATGCTCCTAGCCAGTCACCTTTTTTGACATCCAGGTTTTCACTCAGTCTCTACGTACAATTACTTCAAAGGAGGCTGCCTCTTTGAAGCTGAATTATTGAAAAAGCATTCATGTTCCTGTGCTTGAAGCTACAGTCCAGTGAAGGGTATAGGTCAGTAACATATCAAACATGTACATGTCAGTATGAGAGTTAGGATTCTTTGTTTCTTCTTCTTCTCCAAGGCAAAATTAGCCTGTCTGTTTTTTAACTCACTTTGTAAACGAGGCTGGCCTCAAATTCACAGACATCTGCTTGCCTCTGCCTCTAGATGCTAGCATTAAAGTCATAAGCCATCACTGTTCCAGGGTAGTTAGGATTATACCTACCCTGACTCACTGAAAGAGTGAGCTCTAGGTCCTTGGAGTTCATTTGCTTGGCAAGGCCATTATGACATCACACTGAGAAACAATTTGTGAGGAGGAGAACCTCATCCAAGTTCAAATGTGTGCTTTTCAGAGTCAATGATTTCTGTGGCATGTGGCTTTCTCCTCTCTTCCTGCTTTGAAATTTAATCTCTTCACTTTGCCCAGCTGTTGCTTCACAGTGACAGAGGTCTGAGTAGCAAGCATCAGCCCTGTTTTCTGTAAGTGTTGCTGGACATTTCTCCCATCCAGGACAGTATAGTTTGGTGTTGATTTGGTGATCACCTGGGAGGTTTAGACAAGATGGTTGTGGAGGTGGGGATTTTGTCCTTTAGTAGAAAATTTCTCTCAGAAGCTCAACATAATCAAGACAAAAACTCATAATAGTTTTCCACAGAAGAATTTGGCCCCATTGATTTACAGCTGAGTTGTGACACTATTCTAAAATTGTTGGATTTTACAAATTATAGGTTATAATCAACCGTGTTGCTTAAACCTAGTTATTTTGGTCAGGTTCTCTAGATCCTCAGAGATATACTGAGTATATATACTTTATCTTCAAACACTTTTAAGACTTAAAGAATATGACATTTTTAAAAAATGTTTTAATAATTTAGAATGCTGTTGACATGAAACACAGTTGCCTCTGACAAATTGGAGCTATTCCTGATAATAATGTGGGTTCAGGAGTCCTATTTGGAGTTCATTTTCTTCTTGGCAGAAATGGCCTAATGGGAAAAGAACTGCCCTTGCCTCCACTGCTGACAATGGACTTATTTTCCTAACATGCCAAGCAGGATATAAGCAAAAAGAGACAGAAATGGTAGAGCAGTCTTTCTAATTTTCCTGCTTGTGGTAATGATCTGTCAGATATTCAGACACTAGACAAAGTTGATTGGCCAGACATTACTAAGGGTTCTTGGGTAACTGTACAGGTAGTCAGCTGTTTCTGGCATTTTTCCTTTTCTGTTTTGTATTTTTTTTTTATTTAATTTTGAAAGAGCTTGTTTTAATGTCAATCCTAGTTCTCTCAGCCTCTTGTCCTCCTCTGTGATGCTACCAACCCCCATTATATTCACTTTCTGTTCCACAGGGAGGTGAGGCCTTCCATGGGGAATTCAAACTCTGTCATGTCATTTGCAGCAGGGCCTAAGCCCTGCCTCATGTGTCTAGGCTGAAGGAGTATCCCTCTATGTAGAATGGGCTCCTGAAGTCCATTCCTATACTAGAAATAAATACTTATCTACTACCCGAGGCCCCTAGACTGCCTAGTCCTCCTAACTGTCACCCACATTCAAGAGGTGTGGGTCAGTCCTATGCTGTTTTCTGAGCTATCAGACTTGGGTCTATGAACTCCCCTTTGTTAAGGTCAGTGATTTTGTGGGTTTCATGAGCCTGGTCTGTTTCTGGCATTACTTCTACCTTTAGGAAGTCACTTGCTTATACTTTCTCTTTACTCAAGTGTTGTTATTTTTATTCTTAGGTCTGTGATGAGATTAAGGACTATAACCGACACAACTAATATCCTCTCTTGTCTTATGTAGAACATATTAAGTACAAGACTTCAACTTTCTGGAATAGGACAGCTATTGGAGTAATCAATGAATTATGCCTTTGATCATTGGCCTGGATAATTTAGTATGTGTTTCTTGCTTAATGTTGCTCTTGCAGGTTGTAGGTCTAACTTTGTTGATGTTTTTATCTTTCTTTCTCCTAGACTAAATATGATATGTTATCATTTTATATAATGTTTGTTTCATGGTTAAAATCCTCTTCTTTAGACAAAGAGAAGAAGTATAGGGACAACATGTTCAGCCAATAGACTTTTGGTACCTGCCTTAGGGTGTGGATTCAGTGTGCAGATGTCATCTCATATGAGGAAGGGAGGGGTCTCACTCTCTCTCAGGTGGTTGTCCTAGCATCCTGCATCATAGTGTCCAGTGCCTTATGGTCACAAGTTCATTACAGCTATTTATCTCCATTGTGTGAGTGTCCCTAAATAAATATATTTTATTCTTTTATTGGGACTTTCTGTACTGTCTTAATTTGCCCTCACCCAACCAAAGTATGAAGTCTCTGGTGACATGTAGGGATAGGTCAATGATGCATGCTTGCTAATAGTTGTATGTTGCTAGGCATGTATGCAGGACTCTAATGTCACCACTTATTCCTGAGGGTTCAGGATCATGCTGCAGCATCACTTCTTGTGAGTGCTGGAGCAGAGCTGTCATCTTTCACTGGGGGAGAATGTATATTAGGAGCATCTGATGAAATGTAGAGTTAATATGACTCTCCATGATATGCCTGGGTGTTAGTTAAGCGACCCTGATGACAAGAAAGACCTCCAGCCAAGCAGTGTTGGGAGGAAGCTGCAGAGGAAGCACAGTGCATGGAGACTACATCAGAGGGTGAATGCTTCTGGTGGAGTGAATGCCCATGCAAACCTGGGACATGAGAGGGGCAGTTAAACCTGTCATGTCCCATGGCAGATCTCAGAGTAAATTAAGGAAGTATTTTTTCCTGGTGATTGTTTATAACTACAGAGCTCCTGGGAGTGGTTCAGACTTCTAAGATGGAGAGGAGTCAGAGTGATGATATAGAGTAAATATTCTGTGGATCCCCATACTGGTGTCTAGAAAGCAGTTCTTCTACATTGTCAGCAGTGAGAGAAACAGCAGAGAATTTGGTTACTCTCTGACTTAGTCCACATTCCTTTTCTGAGCTGACAATGACTCAGAAGGGCCATCTATAGACACAAAGAATCTAGGTCAGTCTTGGTTTAGGCTACACTAACAAGTTACTACTATCTATATTGAGTGGATGCCTTTGCCCTTCTTCTCAGTATCTGGAAGGAGCCTGGGTCAGTTATGCTTTACTCACACGTGGGTGCTCAGCAGATGTTTGCATGTTTGGCAAATGCTGCCAGATGGATAGATTAACCTTGCTTCTTCTAATTACATTTGAGCAAGTAGATACTATTTTCATATCAGCTTTTCCCAGGCTAAATTGTCTATAATGTACAGTATGCATGAATCATTTCAGATGGGAATTTTGATTGTTTATATTGATTTTCATTTTTCTGACATAGGGTTTCACTGAGTAACAGTCCTGGCTTTGATGGACCAAACCCCAGTTGTAGACCAGGATAGCCTTGAACTCACAGATATCAGACTGTGTCTGTCTCCTTAATGCTGGGATTAAAAGCCTGTGCCTCAACTGCCAAGCTAAATTCCTGGAATTGAAAGCATTTTGTCAGTCATTTTTTATTATTATGATTATTATATCCAATTAGAAACAATCTTATTTTACATATCAGTTCCAGTTCCCTCACCTCACATCCTCCATGACCTCCCATCCCATCACCCATCTATGCCTCAGGAAGGGTGAGGCCATCCATGGTAAACCCCCAAAATCTGTCAAGTCATTTGGGGTAGGGTCAATGCCCTCCCCAGTGTCTCAAGGTTAAAGGAGTATCCCTCCATAAGGAATGGGTTCCTGAAGTATGATCATACACTGTTGATGCAACCAGGTTCCACAGCCAGAGGCCCTATAGACTGCACAGTCCTCCTATCTGAAACCCACTTTCAGGGTGCCTTGTTTGGTCCTATATTGATTCCCCAGCTGTCAAACTGGTGTGCATGTGTTTCCACCTGCTTGGGTAAATTGTTTCTGTGAGTTTTCCCAGGGTGGTCTGGCCTACTTCTGGCTGGGTCCTTGAGTCCATGGTCAGCTTCCAGAAATGCTGTCATGGAAACAGCCTCAGTCTCCCACCTCCACCTGCCTACTGTGCTTTGATAGAATTAATTTTAATAAACCCTTCTTCCGCCAATTGTTTCTGTCAAGTATAATACTGAAACCTGTAAAAAAAAAAAAAAAAAAAAAAAAAAAAAAAAAAAACAAGGACCTAATGTAGAGGTTGACCTCATTACCCTGAAAACACCAGGCTCAGACTGCTTCAGAGGTAAAGTCTAGATTCTATTAAACTGTAGAGAAGAGATAATGCCCTTTTCAATGAAGACACAGGCTGCTAAGTGGCTCTCACTAGCCTAGGAAAAAGTATGTAGACCAGATTTTTTAAATCTGTCTCCCTCTCCTTTTCTTTTTCCTTTTTCTTTTTTTACATATCAATCCTAGTTCCTTCTCCCTCCCTCCCTCTTTCCCTCTCTTCCACCATCACATGTGCCCCAAAAACCCTCCCTGCCATCCCTGCCCTAATACACATGTAAGGTGATTCCTTCCAGGATGGATCATCTAAACCTGTTAAGTCATTTGGAGTAGACACTAGTCATTCCTCCCTGCCTCTAGGTTAAGAGAGTATCACTCCATTGGGAATGTGCTGCCAAAGTCCTTCTGTGCACCAGGGATACATCCTGGTTTCACTGTCGGAGGTCCCTTAGACTGTCCAGGCCTTCTAACTGAGACCCATGTTCAGAGGGTCTGAATCAGTCCCATAGTGGATTCCCAGCTATCAGTCTGGGGGTCAATTAGCTCCTCCATGTTCAGGTTACGTGTCTCTGTGGGTTTCTGTAACCTGGTCTTGTCCTTCCTCTCTGCACCTAGATTCCAGTTCTGCTCAGTATTTAGTAGTGGGTGTCTGCTTCTGTTTCCATCAGTTACTAGATACGGGCTCTAAGATGGTGGAAAAGTTCATCATTATTGTAGCCTTTCCACTTTTGCTCAAATTGTTATTTGAGGTCAGTCTTGTAGGTCTCTGGACATTTCTCTAGAGTAGTACTCTCTTCAAAACTATAATTTCTCCCTCTCTTATGGTTTCTCTCTTTCTTTCAATCTTTTCTCTCGTCTATTCCTCCCCTGACTCAATAATCCTAGTTCCACTTGCTTTCATCGCCTCCCCTTCTCTTTTTCCTACCTCCCTCTTCACTCACTTCCCCTGCCACTCCCAACATGCTCAGGAGATCTTATCCCTTTCCCCTTCTGTTAGGGACCTTATATGAATCTCTTAGAGTACTCCTTGTATCCTAGTTTCTCTGGCACTGTAAATTATAGGCTAGTGATCCTTGGCTCTATGTCTAAAATCCATATATGAGTGAGTACATACCATGTTGTAACTGGGTTACCTCATTTAGTATTGTTTCTTCAAGTTCCATCCATTTGCCTGAGAATTTCAAGATTCCATTGGTTTTGTTTGTTTGTTTGTTTGTTTTCTGCAGAGTTGTATTCCATTGTGTAAATGTGCTACATCTTCTTTATCCATTCTTCAGTTGAGGGGCATCTAGGTTGCTTCCAGGTTCTTGCTATTACAAGTAATGCTTCTACAAACATAGTTGAACACATGTCTTTGTTGCATCGATGTGGATCATTTGGGAATATACCTAAAAGTGGGATTGTTGGGTTCTGTTGTAGACTGATTTCCCATTTTCCTGAGGAACCACCATACTGATTTCCAAAGTGGCTGTAAAAGTTTGTACTCCCACAAGCAGTGAAGGAGTGTTTTCCTTTCTCCACATACTCTCCAGCATAAACTGTCTTTGGTGTTTTTGATTTTAGCAATTCTGATGGGAGTAAGATGGTATCTCAGAACGGTTTTGATTTGCATTTCCCTGGCGGCCATGTATGTTGAGCACTTCGTTAAGTGTCTTTCAGCCATTTTAGATTCCTCTATTTAGAATTCTCTACTTAGTTCTGTACCCCAGTTTTAATTGGATTATTTGGTATTTTGGTGACTAGCTTCTTGAGTTCTTTGTATATTTTGGTGATCAGCCCTCTGTCAGATGTGCGGTTGGTGAAGCTCTTTTCCCATTATCTAGGCTGACATTTAGACTTGTCACCTCTGTCCTTTGCCTCACAAAAGCTTCTAAGTTTGAGGAGATCCCATTTATAAATTGTTGATCTCAGTGTCTATGCTGCTGGAGATATGTTCAGGAAGTGATATCCTGTGCCAATTTGTTCTTCTAAGAGTACCTCCCAATTCCTCTTCTAAGAGGTTCAGTGTGGCTGGATTTATGTTGAGGTCTTTGATCCATTTGGACATGTGTTTTATGCATAGTGATAAACATGATCTATCTATACTTTTCTACACACCATCATCCAGTTGTGACTGCACATTTTGTTGAAGATGATTTTCTCCTCCCATTGTATACTTTAGCTGTTTTGTCAAAAATCAGGTGTTCGTAGATTTGTGGGTTAATATCACGATTTTCAATTCGATTCCATTGGTCTGTCCATTTTTGTGCCAATTCCAGAGATTTTCAGGGTTATAGCTCTGTAGTAGAGCTTAAAGTTGGTCATGGTGATGCCTCCTGTAGTTCTTTTATTGTACAGGGTTGTTTTGGCTATCCTAGGTGTTTTGTTTTTCTATATAAAGTTGACTAGTATCCTTTCAAGGTTGTTGAAGAATTGTGCTGAGATTTTCATGGAGATTACATTGAATCTGTCAATTGCTTTTTGCATAATTAACATTTTTACTCTGTTTATGCTACCTATCCAAGAGCATGGAATAGATTTCCATTTTCTGATATCTTCTTTAAAGTCTTTCTTTAAAGACACAAAATTATTGCTATATAAGCCTATACTTGTTTGGTATGTGTTAGCCCAAGATACTTTATGTTGTTTGTGGCTATTGTAAAGGGTGATGTTTCTCTCATTTCAATCTCAGCCCCTTTTTCATCTGTATATAGTAGGATTATTGATTTTTTTTTGAGTTTATCTTTTGAGTTTATCTTTTGAGTTTATGCTGCTAGTTTGCTGAATGTACTTATCAGCCGTAGACGTTACCTGGTACAGTTTTTTGGGGGCGCTTATATAAACTATCATATCCTCTACAGTGAAAATTTGACTTCTTCCTTTCCAATTTGTATCAAGTACAAAATTGAAGAGATATATAGAGAGATGGCAAATTTGTCTTGTTCCTGATTCTAAAGGAAATTCACTAAGCTTCTCTCCATTCACTTTTATATTGGCTGTTGGTTTACAGTATATTGCTTTTATTACATTTAGGTATGTTTCTCTTATTCCTGATATCTCCAAGACCTTTATCATGAAAGTGTGTTGAATTTTGGAAAAGGCTTTTTCAGCATCTACTGAGATGATCATATGGTTTTTCTTTTTCAGTTTGTTTATATGTCAGAACACATTGATAGATTTTCATATGTTGACCCATCCCTGATTTCTCTGATGTGTTCTTGGTTTCGATTTACCAGTATTATATTGTGTAATTTTGCATTAATGTTCATAAGAGATATTGGACTGTAGTTTACTTTCATAGTCATGGCTTGGGTACCAAGGTAATTGTTGCCTTGTAAAATGACATTGGTACTGAACCTTCTGTTACTTTCTGTGGAACACTTTGAGGAGTATTGGCATTGGCTCTTCTTTGAATGTCTGGTAGAATTCTGCACTGAAGTAATCTGGCCCTGGGCTTTCTTTTTGGTTAGGATGCTATTGATGACTGCTTCTATTTCATTAATGGTTATAGGTCTATTTAAGTTGCTTATTTGTTCTTGAGTTAATTGTGGAAAAGTGATACCTACTCAAACATTTGTCCATTTTCTCTGAATTTTCCAGGTTTGTAGAGTAATGATTTTAAAATATGACCTGAATAGATGTTCTCCCAGTACTAAGATTTCACAGATGCCAGTCCAGGGTACTGACTATAACTAGGAAAACTCTCAATCACTATACAAGGACAAAACAAGATATTTAATGACAAAGCCAGATTTTCACAATATGTATGTACAAATTCAGCCCTGCAGAAAGTTCTGGAAGGAAAACTTCAACCCAAGGAATTTAACAACACTCACAAAGACCTAGGCAATATATAATCTAACTTCACCAGAACCTAGGGATAAAGCAGGGCAAATATATACACAATAACACTGCCAACAACTAATCTAAAACAAACAAGCATTAACAATCAGTGGTCCACTACTCCAGTGTCCTATCCCCATCATTAACACAAAACATCCAGGAAATGTGGGACACTGTGGGAAGACCAAACCTAAGAATAATAGGCACACAGGAAGATGAGGAAGCCCAGCTCAAAGGTGCCGAAAAAAATATTCAAAAAAATCATTGAAGGAAACTTTCCCAATCTGAAGAAGGACATGCCCATGAAAGTACAAGAAGCATACTGAACACCAAATAGAATGGACCAAAGAAAAAGACCCCTCGGCATATAATAATCAAAACACCTAGCATAAAGAATAAAGAAACAATATTAAGAGCAGTGAAGGAAAAATGACAGGTAACATATAAAGGCAGACCTATCAAAATTACACCTGACTTCCCATGGTGGAAACCCTCAGGCCAGAAGGTCCTGGATAGATGTTCTACAAGTATTAAGAGAACACAGATGCCAGCCAAGGATACTATACCCAGCAAAACTCTAAATCACTGTAGATAAAGAAAACAAAATATTTAATGACAAAACCAGATTTTTCCAATATCTATCGACAAATCCAGCCCTACAGAAAGTATTGGAGGAAAATTCCAACCCAAGGAAGGTAACTACGCCCACAAAAATGTAGGCAACAGATAATCCAACTACACCAGAAACCAAGGGTGAAGAAGAACAAATATATTCACAATACCACTGCCAACAACAAACATAAATCAAACAAGCATCAACAAACAATGGTCCTTACTCACCCTCAATATTAATGGTCTCACCTATAAAAAGACACAGGCTAACAGAATGGATACTAAGACAGAATTCATCCTTCTGCTGTATACAAGAAACACATCTTAGCTTCAAAGATAGACATTACCTCAGGGTAAAGGGTTGGGAAAAGATTTTCCAATCAAATGGAAATAAGAAGCAAGCAGGCATAGCTATCCTAATATCTAACGAGTTAGACTTCAAACCAAAATTAGTCAAAAGAGATGAAGACAGTTATTTCATATTCATCGCAGTAGAAATCCATCAACACAAAGTCTTAGTTCTTAACATCTATGCCCCTAATACAAAGTCACCCACATTTGTAAAAGAAACACTACTAAAACTCAAAGCTCATATAAAACTTCACACACTTATAGTGGGAGACTTCAATACACCACCCTCAACACTAGACAGGACCACAAATCAGAAACTCACCAAAGAAACAAAAGAATTAACAGAAGTTATGTCTCAACTGGGGTTAACAGACATCTATAGAACATTCCATCCAAAGACAAAAGAATATACCTTCTTCTCTGCTCCACATGGAACCTTCTCTAAAATTGACCACATACTAGGAGACATAACAAACCTCAACAGATACAAGAGAATAGGAATTGTCCCTTGTATCTTATTGGACCACCATGCTTTAAAATTGGAATTCAACAACAACAAAAATAGCAGAAAACCTGCAAACTCATGGAAACAGAACAATGTGCAATTGCACCACTACTGGGTCAAAGAAGAAATAAAGAAAGAAATTAAGAACTTTCTAATATTCAATGAGAATGAGGACACAACATAGCCAAACTTATGGGACATCTTGAAAGCAGTGCTACAAGGGAAGTTCATTGCACTAAGTGCCCATATGAAGAAAATAGAGGAAAGTCACATAAGAGAATTAACAGCACAACTGAAAGCCCTAGAACAGAGAGAAGCAAATTTACCCCGTAGGAGTAGATGCCAGGAAATAATCAACATGAGGGCTGAAATCAACAAAATAGAAACCAGGAAAACAATACAAAAAATCAATGCAACAAAGAGTTGTTTTTTTGAGAAAATCAACAAGATAGACAAACCTTTATCCAAATTAATGAAAAAGCACAGAGAGAACATGCAAATTAACAAAATCAGAAATGAAAAGGAGAACATAACAACAGACACAGAGGAAATCCAGATAATTTTCAGGTCATACTTTGAAAATCTGTATTCCACAGAAATTGAAAATTCAAAGAAAATGGACAAATTTCTGGATAACTATCACTTACCAAAATTAAATCAAGAACAGACAAACAACTTAAATAGACCAATAACCCGCAATTAAATAGAAGCAGTCATCGAAAGATTTCCAACCAAAAAAGTCCAGGGCCAGATGGATTCAGTGCAGAAATCTACCAGACATTCAAGGAAGAACTAATACCACTACTCCTGAAAATGTTCCACAAGATAGAAACAGAAGGTTCATTGCCAAACTCTTTTTATGAGGCCACTATAACCTTGGTACCCAAGCCTCATAAAGACACAACTAAGAAAGAGAACTACAGACCAATATCCCTGATGAACATCGATGCAAAAATACTCAATAAAATACTGGCAAACTGATTTGAAGAATACATCAGAGAAATCATCCACCATGACCAAGTAGGCTTCATCCATGGATGGCAGGGATGGTTTAACTTATGAAAATCTATCAACATGATCCACCATATAAACAAACTTAAAAAGAAAAACCTTATGAATTATCTCCCTAGATGCTGAAAAAGCCTTCGATAAAATTCAACGCCCTTTCATGATAAAGGTCTTGGAGAGGTCAGGGATAACAGGAACATACCTAAACATATTAAGAGCAATATACAGCAAACCAACGGCCAACATCAAACTCAATGGAGAGAAACTTAAGCCAATTCCTCCAAAATCATGAACAAGACAAGGCTGCCCTCTCTCTCCATATCTCTTCAATATCGTACTAGAAGTTCTAGCTAATGCTATAAGACAACAAAAGGAGATCAAGGGGATCCAAATTGGAAAGGAAGAAGTCAAACTGTCTCTATTTTCAGATGATATGATAGTTTACATAAGCAACCCAATAAACTCTACCAGGGAACTCCTACAGCTGATAAACACCTTCAACAAACTAGCAGGATACAAGATAAACTCAAAAAAATCAGTAGTCCTACTTTTTTCAGACAACGAAGAGACAGAGAAAGAAATCAGAGAAACATCACCCTTTACAATAGCCACAAGCAACATAAAGTATCTTGGTGTAACGCTTACCAAACAAGTAAAAGACCTATATAATAAGAACTTTGTGTCTCTAAGGAAAGAAATTAAAGAAGATATCAGAACATGGAAATATCTCCCATTCTCTTGGATAGATAGGATAAACATAGTAAAAATGGCAATCTTGCCAAAAGCAATCTACAGATTCAATGCAATCCCTATTAAAATCCCACCACAATTCTTCACTGATCTTGAAAGAATAATAATCAACTTTAGATGGAAAAACAAAAGACCTTGGGTAGCCAAAACATCCCTATACAATAACAGAACTTCTGGAGGAATCACCATTCTCATGACTTTAAGCTCTACTACAGAGCTATCGATCTGAAAACAGCCTGCTATTGGCACAAAAATAGACAGTTAGACCAATGGAATCGAATTGATAATCCTGATACTAACCCACACACCTATGAACACCTGATTTTCGACAAAACAGCTAAAATTATACAGCATCTTCAACAAATGGTGCTGGCACAATTGGATGAGGGTGTGTAGAAGACTGCAGATAGACCCATGTCTGTTGCCATGCACAAAACTCAAATGCAAATGGATCAAAGACCTCAACATCAATCCAGCCACATTGAACCTCTTAGAAGAGAAAGTAGGAGGTACCCTTCAACAAATTGGTGTAGGAGATCTCTTCCTGAACATAACTCCAGGGGCACAGACACTGAGAGAAACAATTAATAAATGGGACCTTTTCAAACTTCGAAGCTTCTGTAAGGCAAAGGACACAGTCGACAAGACCAAATGGCAGCCCACAGACTGGGAAAAGATTTTCACCAACCCTATATCCAACAAAGGGCTGATCTCCAAAATATACAACGAACTCAAGAAACTAGTCAACAAAACACCAAATAATCCTACTAAAAAATGGGGTACAGAACTGAAGAAAGAATGCTCAATAGAGGAAATCAAAACTGCTGAAAGACTCTTAAGAAAATGCTCCACATCCCTTGCTATCAGGGAAATCCAAATCAAAACAACTTTGAGATAACATCTTACTCGTGCCAGAATGGCTAAAATTAGAAACACCAATGATGACTCATGTTGAGAGGATGTGGAGAAAGGGGAACACTCTTCCTCTGTTGGTGGGAATGCAAACTCATTCAGCCATTTTGGAGATCACTATGGCGGTTCCTCAGGAAAATGGAATTAGTGTACCACAGGACCTGGCAATCCCCCTCTTAGGCATATACCCAAAGGATTTACATCCATGCAACAAAAACATCTGTTCACCTATTTTCATAGCATCACTATTTGTAATGGCAAGAACCTGGAAGCAACCTAGATGCCCCTCAATTGAAGAATGGTTAATGAAGACATGGCACATCTACACAATGGAATACTACTCTGCAGAAAAAAAAATAATGGTATCTTGAAATTCGCAGGCAAGTGGATGGCACTCAAAGAAACCATCCTGAGTGAGGTAACCCAGTCACAAAAAGAGGAACATGGTAAGTACTTGCTCATATATGGATTTTAGACCTAGATCAAAGGATCACCAGCCTATAATTCACACCACCTGAGGAACTAGGATACAAGGTGTATTCTTAGAGATTCATATAAAGTCCCTCACAGAACTGGTAAGGGACAAGTTCCCCAGAGCTCAGTGGAAGTGGGAGGGGCAGTGAATGGAGAGAGAAGTAGGAGAAAACGAGGGGGAGGAAAGGAAATCATGTGCGACCAGGAAGATTGAGCCTGTTTAGGAATAGAAGACAGGAAAGAGAGAGAGACAGACAGAGACAGAGACAGAGAGAGAGAACATAAAAGAGGAGCCAATGTTGGTTTGAAGATAAAGTTGGACACAAAGAAATGTCTAGAGAACTACAAGACTGCTGCCAACTAACAATTTGAGCTTCCGTGGAAAGGCTATCATAAATGCCCTTCCTGGATAGTGAGATCAACAACTAACTTCTCCATGGAGCCCTCAACTAATGCCTGTTGGAAACAGGAGCAAACACCCATACATAAACACTGAGTCTAACTAGAACCCAGATGCAGAAGGAGAGGACAAGACCATGTGGCAGAAACACATAGAGACAGCTTCCCTGAACAAGGAGGAGCTAAGGGCCACTAGACTGATAGCTGGGAATCCAGCATGGGACTGACTCAGGCCCCCCTAAATATGGGTCTCAGCCAGAAGGACTTAGCAGTCTAAGGGACCTCAGACAGTGGAGCCAGGATGTATCCCTGGTGCACAAAAGGACTTTGCGAACACATCCCCCATGGAGGGATAACTGCCTTAATCTAGAGACAGGAGAGAAGTCCTAATCCCTACTTCACATGATCTGTGTGATCTACATGACCCCAACTGGATGGCATCCCCCTACATATGGAATTGGGGTGGGGGGATGGGAGGGGAAGGTGGTTATAGTGCATGTGAGAGGGCAGAGTGGGTAAAAGGGAGGGAAGGAGGGAGGGAAGGAGGGAGGGAAGGAGGGAGGGAAGGAGAGAGAGGAGGAAGGAACTGGGATCGACATGTAAAATAAAAAATTAAATTTAAAAAAAAAAATGTTTTGACTCCAAAATTTAAGTTCAAGGACAAGTTACTGGGGAAAAGGATTTCTATTTTTGTTTCCACAGAAAGTGAAAAGATGTGGATTCCTTCCAGACTTCCAGGTTTGATCAAGCCTGACCCCCTGAAAGAGAGTACCAGGTGATCCTACATCCAAAACAGCTGGACAAAACAGCCTTGCAGACTTCAGCCAGGATTTCTGAATCTTCTTTAAATCCCCCATGTCAGCACCCTTTACCAACAGGAAGTAGTTTGGAAAGAACAATGCCCAAATTCTCAAATATTGTCTATAAATGTTTGTTTTCATTTAAATGGACTTTGTAATATAAAGTAAATTTAAAAAAATAAAAAAAAATTTCTTCCTAAAAAAAAAAAAAAAGAAAGAAAGAAAGAAAAAGTTGATTATGAGGAGACCCTGTAAACTCTCCCTTTTTTGTTTAATGAAGATAGGCTTTAATTGTGCGATGTGCATGAGCCACCATGGCCTGACCCTGAGGATTATAAGGGGTACCCTTTTTATGTGAGATTAAAAAAAAAATTGCAAAAAGAGTTCCAATGCTGACTAGTATTAGCAGGGCCATTATCAGTTTTTAATTGTCTGGGCATTCCCATATAAGCAAAGGCTTATAAACAATGGCTCTTAACACCCTTAAGCCTTTCCCCAGTAAGAGCAGAGGCAAATATGAGATGAGGATGGGTATCCACAGGTACATGAACAAATTGTAGTCGACCAAAGGAAGGAACATGGGTAACATCCATCTGCCAGACATCATTAGGCGTGACACCACGGGGGTTAACTCTAAGGTGTGGAACAGGTAAGACCTCTGCACATAGGGGATACTTCTTAACTATATGAATAGCTTGGTCTCTAGTAATTTTAAAATGGAATTTAAGTGACCCTGCATTAAGGTGGAAGGTTGTATGAGCTTTGCAGGCTGCTTCATAACCAGACTCTCTCATCATCATGATGGCACTATCTGTTTTATTATTAAAATCACCAATTGCATTTCCTTCACTTAAAGGGCCGGGCAAATCAGAATGTGCTCGGAGATGTCCTACAAAAATTGGATGAGAGCGCCTCCATAGTAGGCTTTGTATGGCTAGTAAATGTTCATGTACACGAGAGACTAGAGCTATATAAGCAGCAGTTTCTAAGGGAACCAATATATGATACACATATTTACTGTCTGTGTATAAGTTAAATGGCTCATCAGAAAAATGTTGAAGGGCTAATTGTACTGCAGCTAGTTTCACAAATTGTGCAGACTTCCCTTTAATTATAGAGCATTTGATAATGGGAAAAGAAACAACTACTGCAGAACCATTTGAAGAGTCATCTGTAAATACATACGGGCCCCCTTTAGAGGATTTTGGGAAATAACCTTGGGGAAACACACAGGGTGATTTTTAAAAAAATGAACTAACTTACTGGAGGGAAAATGACTATCAAAGCGGCAGGGTGTGGAATCCAAGAAATGTGCCCAATCCTAATCAAACTGTTGAAGCCATTCTATTCTTTGTTGAGTATAGAGAGTAACAATTACATCCAGCAACTTGCCAAAAACTTGAAGACTCATTTTGTATGCCTTTTGAATAATAGAAAGCATTTCCTGGGGATAAGATCTAACTGTCTTTCTTGGGTATGCATGTTCATGCACCCACAATATAGGACCAGTTTGCCAAAATACCACAGTTGGGGAATATGCTGAAGCAAAAACTAATAACACCAAGTTCTGAGAATAGTCAATATAATTTAAATGTGCAGATTGGAGGCATTTCAACACAAGCTGTATGCATTCTCACGCAGCAAGCATTAAGGTATGCAGAGAAGTGGGATCAAAATCTCCTTGTAAAATATCAAATAAGGGTCTAAGATGCCCAGTGGTTAGGGTCAAACTAAATCGAACCCAATTTATATCTCCCAATAATTTTTGAAAATCATTGAGGGTGGTCAGTTTATCCAACCTTAAAGTAATCTTTTGAGGACTGATACCAGAATATAATAATTGATGACCCAGGTATTGATAGGGAAATTCTTGTTGCACCTTTTCTGGGGCTATTCTTAAGCCAACCAATTGAAGATTATGTTGCAATTACCCAAAAGCCTCATTCACTTCCTTAGAATCCGGGCCAGCTAAAAGAATATCATCCATATAATGTATAATATACAGGGATTGAAATTTCTCTCTAGTGGGGGCAATGGCCAATGATACATAAATTTGACAAATAGTGGGACTATTTGCCATTCTTTGAGGCAACATGACCCATTGACATCTCTTATAAGGCTCTTTAAAATTAAAAAAGGAATGCTAAATGCAAATCATTCACTATCCTGAGGATGCAAAGGAATCCTAAAAAAGCAATCTTTTAAGTCTATAACTAATAAATGATAGCCTTGAGGTGTACCCTCAGGGGAAGGTAAACCAGGTTATGTTGCTCCCATAATTTGCATACAATCATTAACGGCTCAGAGATCTTGTAGGAGTCTACATTTTCCAGATTTTTTCTTTATAACAAAGGTTGGAGTATTCCATGGGGAAGTGGAAGGAACAATATGTCCTGCCTCTAATTATTCCTTTACAAGTGATGTGCAGCCTGTAATTTCTCAATAGATAAGGGCCATTGCTCAACCCATACTGGGTTATCAGTTTTCCAGATAATAGGAATGTGAACAGGCTGCATACAATAGCCCCTAGGGAAAATTTCCCAGCCCAGAGTGATCTCCAGCTCTTTTCATCATTAAATTTTTAGATACAACAGCCTGAGGTGTAGGAAGTTATCCAGTCCTCTTCCTTGTATGTAACCTTGGTCAGCCAGCATATTTTTAACAGGCTCAGTAGTAAGGACTGCTCCCATGGCCTGAAGCACATCTCTCCCCCAAAGATTAACAGGGATATGACTTAACACAAAAGCCTGAAAAAGTCCTGTATGTCCTTCATCATCTGACCATTTAAGAAACTGAGTACTACATGCTGGAGCCACAGCAGTTCCCACTCCTTGTAAATGAGTAGTGTAGGCCGGCTGAAGAGGCCATGCTTGTGGCCAATGTTTTTTTTTTTTTTTTTTTTGCTATTACTGAGGGGTATGCTCTGGTGTCCCCTATTGTAGGACCCCAAGGTACCTTGAGCTAGCCTGAAGCTGTTGACAGGAACTCCTTGCCCCAAGGCTTTTGTTGGTACTCTTCCCATGACACACACCTTGTGACAACACATCTTGTGACACACACCTTGTGACAACACACCTTGTGACACACACCCTGTGACAACCATACCTCGTGACATCACAGGGAGGAGCTAAGCCAAAAAATTCCTGTAATTTTCCACTGTGTTATAAATTGGTATTTAAGCCCGTTCTTGCCCCTCAATAAACGGCATTCGGCATTTGGCATTCCGACTTTGCCATTGAACGAATGACCCGCTGTCTTGTCTTTATTTCAATCTCTAGGCCTTCGCCCGACTCATGGTAGAGATGGTAGCGCAGGTGCTACACCCCATTCCAGAAAAGTGTCTACCTTGTGTGGTAAGGGTGAGCATGGGGCACTGTTCAAGACTTGATAACCAAAAGGAACCCATGGAGCCTGTGGACCCAAAACCAGCAGATCCCCTCATGTCCTTTAAAAAGGGATTGTTAGTTTTGAACGTAGGGAGAAGAACCAATTGTGCTATCTGAGCACTCTGTGGTATCATTAATACCCCCATTTCTTCCCTAACCATGATTTTTATTTCTCCTTGAAAATCTGAATCTACTACTCCTGTAATAACTCTAATTCCTTTCAATAAGTCATTACTGCATCCTAACAATAGTTCTATTGCTCCTGGGGAAAGAGGCCCAAAGAATCTTGTGCTTAAGGATCCAGTGCCCATTTGTGGTGTTAATATTGCTTGGGTGGTGGAACACAGGTCCAATCCTGCACTTCCTGGGGTACCTCTGATAAGGTCATGGACATAAAGGGATTTCTCTGAAGGATCATCTGTATTGGACGGGTTACAGGTGTATTTGTTGCCCCGTACACCTGGGCTTCAGGGGCCCGAGGCTGGCCCCGCTTCCAGGTTCCCTGAGCCGGTAAAGGATTATCAAGGGCATCTGTTTTTGACCAACATTCCTTGCTCCAATGGTGACCTGATGGGAGATGTCATTCTGTAAATATGTAAATATTAGATTAACAGAAATGGGTTAATAATTAAAACATAGCAAGCCAATAAGAAACAAGTAACTGGCCAACAGCATTATATCAAATACAGAATCTCAGTGTGTTATTTGGGCCTGACATGGTGGCAGGGAAAAGACCAGCAGCGGGAGGAAAAACATACTCCTTACAGTGACCCTTACTGCAACATGGGCAAAGCCCTGGCCTAGGACTCAATTGCGTTGCCACACTCTGGTGGCAGTTCCTTTTGAAATGTTCTGGCTGTCCACATCCAAAGCAAGTCTTTGGTCTGGCTCCTCCATTGTTTACCCCTCTTTTCATAACTGAAGCTATAACCTGGCCCATAATATGATGACCATCTATGTCCCGACACATGCGTATATAGTCATTAAAATTTTGGCCTTATGGCCTCTTTACAATACTTGTTTGCATTTTCAATGCCAATTGTTTAACTATGGGCATGGCATTTTCAACATCACCAAAAATTCGGCTTGCCAGCTGTAGGAGGTGGTCTGCAAATTCTGAATAGGGCTCAAACGGTCCCTGCAATACCTTAGATAGTTGATCTCCTGCAGCTTTATTAGGCAGGACTTTCCAATCTCTAGTAGAAGTAGCAGCAGCAGTAGCAATGTGTGCATAGACTGCTGGGTCAAAAAGAACTTGATCTGCAATGATAGCATATTGCCCAGTGCCTGTGAGCATATCTAAATTCCTACCAGAAAATCTGGCAGCAGCATTACTTTGCGTGGCTTCCTTGCAAAATTCTTGAAATTCACCTCTCCAAAGGAAGTAGTCACCCCCACTCAGCACGGCTCTACAGAGCTGCATCCAATCACTAGGGGTGCATTTTAACACTGCGAAGGACTCAAAAATTGTCTGAGTAAAAGGGGCATGAGGCCCATAAGCAGTTACAGCCTTTTTAAGCTGTTTTATATCCTTAAAATTTAATGGGCCATGCTCCCTAACCCTGTTATCCTGAAGATCCACTGTCTTAATCACTGGAAACACCTGTCTTTCCTTTTCTAATGCTTCTACCTTGGATATTAAATCTTTAACCTCTTCCTCTAACCCTCGAGGTGTAGAGGCCCTACTAAAGGAATCAGAATCACAAAATTGGTTGTGCCTTGGCAGTCAGCATATGTGCTCATCAGCTTCAGTTTCTGCTTCTGAAGTATCAGCTTCACCAGTTACAGCATGACTATCATCTCCTAGTTGGTATCATTCTTGTTCCCTGATAGACTTCACAGATTCTAAATCTTGTACTTCCTCAAAAGTCCTATTCATCTCTGCCTTTTTTTTTCTTTTACAAGACAGCAGGTCATTCATTCAATGGCAATGTCAGAACTCCAAATGCCAAATGCCGTTTATTGAGGGGAAAGAATGGGCTTAAATACCAATTTACAGCACAGTGGAAAATTACAAGATATTAGGCTTAGATCCTCCCTACGTGGTGTGTGTTGTCACGAGGTGTGTGTTGTCATGAGGTGTGTGTTATCAAAACAGGAAGAGTACCAACAACAGCCTTGGGGCAAGGCATTCCCGCCAACAGCTTCAGGCTTGCTCAAGGCACCTCAGGTGTCCATGCAGGGCCCTACACCATTCCAATCCTGGTTTGCTATTGACTATGGCTGATACCCCTTCATTTAGCATCCATTACAAGTTATAATTTTTGGACATTCCTCTCAAATGAGTACCAGGTACAAAGTCCAAGGCCCAGCTGAAACAGGACTGGATGTAGATGTACTGCTGTGAATAAGAGCTACCCTGACCAGGATCTCTGTCCTTAAAAGACTTTAGAGGGACCACTCATCTTCTTCCTCAGGTCTGTTAATGATGTTGGACAGTCTTCACTTGGGAGTTAATGTTTACAGAGCCTTCAAAATGTGATCATAATACTAGGAAATTAGAACTTTCTATTTCATTTGCTTTTAAGACCGTTAAAGTCAAATAGACAGTGATTAGCTATCTGACCCTGGACCTCATAATCTTATTTGCTTTTCCAGGAAAGTTTTGAAACTGGTTTTCTTGGTTCTACTTCTTCTGGTTTCAATTCAAATCACATACAAACACACACACACACACACACACACACACACACACACACACACACACACACACACCAAACAAACAAACAAAAAATACAAAAAAAAAAAAAACAGTATATATCTCAGAGGGAACAAATAAATAACAGTAATGTGTATTTATATGATTTCTTCAGTGGATAATTCAGCCTGATTGAGGACTGAGATCCAGGACTGGCTGCTCTGCAGAAACAAAGCGAGAGGGAATCGGTACAGAGCAGGCTGTGCAGCCATAGTTACCATGAAAGTTGGGGAAAAACCAGACTCCAATTTCTTCATCCAAGGAGCTCCTGCTAAGGGCATGGTCTTTGTGTGATGCTGTGGACCATAAAAGTCAACCATGCCTCTGCCCAAGGGAGCAAAGTTCTTCTTTTAAACTTTTATGTGCCTAGGCTGAGAAAGCATCTCTGTATGTGAAATTGGCTCCCAAAATCCATTCCTATACTAGGGTTAATAATGACCTCTACCAGAGGCCCTATAGACTGTCCAGTCCTCCTAACTAACACCCACATTCAGGGGGTCTGGGTCATTCTATGCTGATTTCCCTGCTACCAGTCTGGGGTTCATTAGTTCCCCCTTGTTCAGGTGACCTGTACCTTTGGGTTTCTCCAGCCTGGTCTTTATTTATCCCTTTGCTGATCACTCCTCCCTCTCTTCAACTGGATTCTAGGAGTTCAGCTCAGTGTTTAGCTGTGGGTGTCAGCTTCTGCTTACATCAGATACTGGATGAAGGCTCTAGAATGCCATATAAGGTAGACATCAATCTCATTATAAGAAAAGGGCATTTAGGATAGCCTCTCTACTATTGTTCAGATTGTTAGTGTGGATTATCCTTGTAGATATTTGTACATTTCTCTAGTGCCAGATTAAAAGGTAGACATCAATCTCATTATAAGAAAAGGGCATTTAGGATAGCCTCTCTACTATTGTTCAGATTGTTAGTGTGGATTATCCCTGTAGATATTTGGACATTTCTCTAGTGCCAGATTTCTCTTTAAACCTATAATGGCTCTGTCTTTTATGGTATCTCTTTTTTTGCTCTACTCTATTCTTCTCTGACTCAATCTTCCTGCTCCCTCATTCCCACCTCTTCCCTTCTTTTTTCACATTCTTTTTCTCCTAACTATCTCTCCCTGCCTCTTGTCTTCCCAGTTTGCTCAGAAGATCTTGTCACTTTCCCCTTTTCTCTGGGAACATCTGTGTCTCTCTTAGGGTCCTCCTTGTTTCCTAGATTTCCTGGCAGTGTGGATTGAATGCTGGTAATCCTTTGCTCTAGACCTAAAATACATATATGAGCTAGTATATGCCATGTTTGTCTTTTAATGACTGGGTTATCTCACTCAAGATGGGTTCTTCTAGTTCTATCCATTTGCCTGCAATTTTCAAGAATCCATCAGTTTTTCTTTTCCTTGATGAGTACTCCATTGTGTAAATGTACCATGCTTTCTCCATCCATTCTTCAGTTTAGGAACATTTAGGTTGGTTCCAGGTTCTGCCTGTTACAAATAATGCTGGCATACGAAGTTCTTCTATTCAGCAAGAGACAAGAGAAGGAGCCAAGATCCAGAAAGGTGACTTTCTATCATAACTTATTCAAATAGGGATGTGGGGTTCATTTGTACTATCAATCAGGGCCTCCTGTGTCATACTTAATCTCTGTTGGCCTTGTGCAATAACTTGAAGGGCCCAGTTCTGATGTTCATTGGAATTCCCATTATTATGCATGCAGACATACCATGAACCAGTCAGAATCAAAGTCAGAGAGCTGGATTCACAGAATTGGGTAACATCGATGATTCGGGATTTCAGACTTGGGATCTGTGGACCAGCTCTACTCTTTATCACCTGGCTGAACTTGGATCATCACTTTCCTTCCCATGTGTACTATGGGGACATCTGCTGAGCCTGCCTGGTACAGGGTTCTTTCTCTATGCCCTTCCATCAAAGATGATTGGGTACAATTGCCTGCCCATCATTAGGCAACAGATCTCAAAGATGGATTCCAGGTAAACCCCCAGAGACCAGGCACCCCATGAGGTGTGTTGTCACAATGGGAAGAGTACCAACAACAGGTTTGGGACAAGGAGTTCCAGCCAACAGCTTCAGCTTCAGGCTTGCTAGAGGTGCCTCAGGGGTCCATGCAGGGCCCTACACTCATGAAAATAGAGAGGCAGCCTGTCATGGAGGCTGGAGTCAACACAGCCATATGGGACAATGGCTGGGAGCACAGCCTAGGGATATAGTCACAACTGCTGTTCCTTGTAGTGCTGGAGAGGGCCACCAAGAGGCACAGGAAGCACCCCCCCATTGGCTATTAGAAGCCTACCTTCATTACAAACCAATAATGGCTTGACACTGCCAGGATGGTTACCCAGGCCTCCTGCAGAACCAAGCTATGAGATAAGGCCCTGAAACCAGAGAGAAAATAGCTATTGCCAGCCCTGGATTATATCAGCAGATGCATTTTGAACCACAAGGTCCTGCCATTAAAGCAGGACTTGTCCTCTATTTCTGGCTATAATTAAAGGTGCTAGTTTCTCTCATTTAAATATACTTAGCTCATCTAAGAAGTCTACAGAAGTACCTAGAATAGTTTATGAGCACATTTTCTTAGCCCTGTAACATATGTGAACATTTGTTTTTGTCATTGCTATTTATTTTATTTATTTGGTGATTGTCAGACTATAGGGATTATGTGGAGTGCTTGGAAATCAGAGAACATCTTACAGGAGTTGGTTCCACTGTGTGGTTTTCCGGGTACAATTCAAATCACCAGGTGTGCATCATTACCTCATGAACCTTCTCACTGGTTACCACAGTCACTTTTTGACCAAATTTACCTTCAGGGCTTTTGAGTTTCAAGGACATTTTGAAGCTTTGCTAGTAGCTCATGCCAGTAATCCCAATACTTGGGAGGCTAAGGCAGGAAGATCTCTAAGAGTCTAGGCCTACAAAGGCTATGTGGTGAGACACTACCTCAAAGCAAAACAAACAAATAAATAAACAGAGAAGATTTGGTGTTGTGATGAACACCTTTAGTCTCAGTACAAGGAAATCATAGTAGGAGGCTGAGAAGTTCAATGTCATCACTGATACGTGCAATGGCATTTTTGAGACCAGCCTGGGCTACATGAGAATTCAAGGGTGGGGGGGGGAGGAAGAAAGAAAAAATAGAAATTTTCTCCAATGTAGCTCCAATAGATATATCAATTACACATCATGGCAGGCCCCATGCTTAGGAGTAATGGGCAAAAAAAATGGTCTCAGTTGTAATTTTTTGGACATTTTTATTTCATATTGCTTTCTTTTAGCCTTTGGGGGGAATCTTATTTGTCTTTTGTTTGATTTCCAATTTTGTGTTTCCTTTATTTTTAAAATTTTTTGAAAGAGAAAGGAGAGCATAAATTTGTGTGGTGAGAGAGGTGGGGAAGATATAGGAGGGATTATGGAGAGGAAAACATGATGAAAATATATTGTATGAATTTTTTTCTATTCAATTGGAAAATTGTTTAAAAAGGAAAGCCCCATTTAACAAGAGAAATGCCTGGTACAATCATCAAGTACTCAAAATATCCTTTGTAGGTATAGTGATGATGGATGGTAGTGAGCATGCCTGAATTTAAACTTCCCAAATGGTAGTGATTTTCCTTTTTGCAGTTTTTTTGCAGGTCCATGTCTTGTATTAGTATTTTTTTTAAATGACCTTAGTAATGAGATTAATCTTTTCATATAATTAATTGGAAATTTCACATATTCATATAATATGTTTTCTTAATATTACCCACCTTATCCCTCTCAACATCAACTTATTTTCTTTGTTCTTTAAAAAAATATAATTCACTTTGCTCTGTTTATGCTGCCCATTTATGCACAGGTGTGGGAAAATCTACTGAGTCAGTGTAGACAAATATGGGTCCAATCATTAAAGGAAACTGTCTCTCCTATCCCCAACAGCAAACTGTCAATAGTTATAACTGACTAGGACAAACATCCATATGGAAGTGATTGTCATTGTTTTGTATGTTATGCCTAGCTTACTGCATTGGACGAGAGAGGGAAGCTATTAGTAGGAAGAAGTGTATTTTATGTATATGTCCTCAAGGATATATTTTCATTTTTGCAGGGAGGTTGGATTGGCTGATCCAGTTCTGAAATACAGTAATTAAATTCTGTGTTGTGCAATGGAGTATTTTGTTTGTCTGTTTGTTTTGTTTTCTTTTATCTTTTCAGAGTGGTATCTTGTGATGTTTGTATGATATGGAAGGTAAGTGAAAGAAGGGGGAAGGGTGTGAGGTATTTATTCTTTAAGCAATGGTGTAAGTTTCTTGTGGGAATTTTTAATTTAAAAATGTATTTTCTTTTTACATACCAAACCTCGCCTTCTAACCCCTGCCTCCATTTCTTCCTTACCATTCATCCACTCCTTGTAGGGAGTATGGCCTTCCTTGGGTAGTCAGCAAAGTCTGTCCTACCAAATCCACAACCCCACCATCCCGCAGGCATCAAGGGTGATCAAGGTATCCCACCATAGGGAATGGGTTCCAAAGAAACCATTTGATGCCCCAGACATAGGTCCTGGTGCCACTGCCAGGATCTTCCCCCAACTGTTCAAGTCACATAACGGTCACCCACATTCAGAATGTCTAGTTCAGTCCCATTCATGTTCCCCAGCTCTCAGGCTATAGTCCATGAGCTCCTGCAAGCTCAGGAAAGCTGCCTCTCTGATTTTCCCATCATTCTACTGACCCTCCTCTTTTGTTCATATGATCTCCCTTGCATTTCTTCAAATGAACTACAGGAGCTCAGTATGACTTGGCTGTGGGTCACTACAACTGCTTCCATTAGTTACTGGATGCAGTATGTAATATGATGACAAAAGAGAAGTCACTAAGCTGATGAAAAGGGAAGGCCCTTCAGATAACATCTCCACTATTGCTAGAAAGTCCTACCTGAGAAGTTAATGCCTCTAACTGTAAGGATGGAAAAATTTAGCCTAATTTTTCCTAGACTGCCCCCTGGCAGTGAGTAGGCAAAAGGT
Organism: Phodopus roborovskii; assembly: GCF_943737965.1. Taxonomy (NCBI): domain Eukaryota; kingdom Metazoa; phylum Chordata; class Mammalia; order Rodentia; family Cricetidae; genus Phodopus; species Phodopus roborovskii. The sequence goes on along the minus strand of NW_026126812.1, from coordinate 191,288 downwards.
CATTCTTAACTGTTTACAACAGGGCGAGTTTATGGACAGCACCTGTGAGTGAATGAAAACAGGAAACGAGACGAGCCACACTACCCAGAAGCCCTAGTGAAAGAAGACTTCCTGGGCTAAGCGTGTGCTTGGATAGTTCAAATTGATTGGTCCACACTGGATGCTATGAGATGATTGGTTTGTAATGCGCAGGCTATGTTGTAACCCAATAAAAGCTGTCTGAACCCTGTTCCCAGTCTTTTACCCTACGTGGAGTAGGGCTGCAGACCCCAGTGCACTGAAATATAAAAAAAAAAAACTCATGCTTTTACATCAAGACCGCTTCTCGTGAGTGATTTGGGGGGGGGGCGCCTTTCCTGAGTCGGGGCATGAGGGTCCATGCCCTCCACGGGTCTTACAATACAGGGTTGTTTTGGTTGTTCTGGTTTAGTTTTTGACCACATGAAACTCTTGCTTAGGAACCTGAAGAATTCCTTGGAAATGTTCTGTGTCACTCACTGCCACTTTTATAATCACACTTGCATCAGTTCTCCTAGTGTCAGTTCTCCATGTTAAAACATCTGGATATGAGCACTGTCACAGACTCCCATTTATTTATGATACCATTGAGGTTTCCCTGGAGAATGTTTCACATACTCTGGAGACACTGGAATTCCAGGGGTTTGAGATAAAGGACTTTCTGCTCAGTGTACCCCTACCTACCCTCAGCCAATGTTTCCAGCACACCAAGGTCAATTTCTGTACCAATGACTTCTCCATGAATGTCTTAAGTGACCTTATACAGCCATTTAGTAGATGAGTATGGTGGTTCCTGAGGAAAATGGGAATCATTCTACCACAACACCAGGCAATTCCACTCTTAGGCATAAACCCAAAAAATCCACATCCATGCAACAAAAACATATGTTCAAGAAGTATTATATGTAATAGCAAGAATCTGGAAGCAACCTAGATGTCCCTCAACTTAGAAATGGATAAAGATGATGTGTTGCATTTACACAATGGAATACTACTATGTGGAAAAACACAATGAAATCTTGAAATTCCCAGGCAAAGGGATGGAACTGGAAGAAACCATGACATGACAGAAAACTACCTAGAAGATTCTGATCTTACCTGCAGCTGAGGCATCTGCTGATACCAATCTGGAATCTCCTAAACCTACTCTACCAAGAGAACGCTTTGCACAGAAAAAGGGTCAGTGATGCAGAGAACAGCGTTTAAAGGTGAATTTCTCTTCTTTACAGAAGATGTTTCTAAATAAATTTATAATTTATGCATGTCTGGTGATACACACATTCAAATCCAAAAACTTTGGAGGATGAGGAAGACAAATATCTGTCAGTTCAAGAAACTACTGCTCAGAACTTAGGTCAGAGGGAAAGAAGGGAGACTCAATTCTACAGACATGCTAATATCAAACATATTCTGTTCTGGATGGATGTTCTTGTTGAGTGCACTAGCACTTTTCTACAAGGTTGCCTTTCCCTGGTTCTGGCTGAGACCCATGTATGTGAAAAAAAGTCCATACATAATATAAAATACACGTACTGGGGACACATTTGATTCAAGGGAGAGACTGACATGAAATTCAGTGGTCTTTTAAGGCCAATTCACACATGCACAAAACACCACCACACCAGAGGCTTAAACTACAGAAAGATTAATGATATACTCTCTCTCTCTATCCTCCCCCCCTCTCTCTCTGTGTATGTGTCCCTTTCTGTCTTTTTTCTATCTCTCTCTCTTACACACACACACATACACACACACACACTCACACAGAGCGAATAATGCACACAGACACACAAGGAGAAAAAGAAAGTGATAGAGGAAAAGGGAGGTAGCAAAAAGAAATATAGTCACAGATGAGCTTTGAGTTTAGACAAACCATATGCACACATTTAAGATAGTCTCACAACTCAGCCATCATTGCATGGGGCCAAATACTAGTGTGGAAATGTGATGATTTTCTTTGCTTGATTATGTTGACCTAGTTAGTGATTTTTCCCCTGGAGGCACAAATCTCCCACAATCCAACATCAGCTTGTTAAAACTTCCAGCTGGTCATCAAACCCAAGAAGGCATTGTGATGGATGGGAGAAATGTGTAGCACCCTTACAGAAAACAGGGATAAAATCCTGCTACTGATGATTCTGTAACTGTGAAGTAAAGGCTGGGAAAGTGAAGACAACACATTTGGAAAGCAGTAAGAGAGGAGAAAAACACATGACACTCAAATCATTGACTCTGAAAAGCATACATTTGGCACTTGCATGAAGATCTCCTTCCTGGACACTACTTCCCACTATGATATCACAATAGCCTTGCCAAGCAAATGACACCAAGAACCAAAACTCAATTACACAAGGTTCTATGCTTAGAGGATTCTTATGCTGGGGCAGTGGTGGCTCTCGCCTTTAATCCCAACAATCTTGAGGCAGAGGCATACAGATACCTGTGAATTCCAGGCCAGCCTGGTTTGCACAGTGAGTTCAGGACAGAGAAACCCTATCTTGAAAAAGAACAAAAACAAAAAACAAAACAAAACAAAACAAAACAAAAACAAAAATGAATCCTAACTACATATCATGATGACATGTAAGTTTATGATATATTACTAACTTATATCCTTCACTCGATTGCAGCTTCAGTGCAACAGGGATGGTTTGCCAATAATTAAGTTTCATGAGGCAGGCTTCCCATAAGTACTTTTACATGGAGACTGAATTGAATACCTGGATGACAAGAGTTTTTGGCTGGATAGGAGCATGGATGAGTAAAATGATTAGTGAAGGCATAGATGGATGGATGGGCAGACAGGCAGTCAAATTTCCCAATGCTGCTGACCTTCATTTGTAGCATCTCTCCTTTGCCTTCCTACTGTTGCTGGATTTTCAAGTCACTGATCTCTTCTTAGTTTCTACAGATCAAGTTCAAGTCCTCCAAGTGGTGTTTCAGCAGGACCCACTCCTCCTGCAGTTTCTTTTTCTCCTGCCTCAGCAAGTCCACCTTCTTGTTCAGCTGTGTCCATCAGAAGCTGGCTGTGCAGAACTCTGGAGACACACTCTGCCTAGTAAGGCACAGCCACCCTCCTCTTGCCACACCTGGCCCAGGAACCATGTCCTCCAAAGGCCTCATGCTTCCATGAAAACAAAGCCAGAATCTGATTAGCCATGACAGCTCCACTACTCAGGGGGCCAAAATGATAGAAGAGCTATTACAAAAATAACCAAGCTAATACGGAACACCCCAACACCATAGACAGATCCATGTTCCTTCAGTAAAGAAATGGATTCCCCTAACTGTCCTTAACTCACCATGAAAATGGAAACATCAGCAAGCAGTGGGCAAATACCATCCAAATGAGGACAAGGGAGCCAAGGTGATTATCTACAGGCTCCACAGCCAGCATATCTGTAAAGCCTCGGCCTAAGCTCCAGAAGCTCAGGGCTGCCTGACATTCCCCTCACAGTGTAAATCCCTTTTCTATATAAAGGCTCCTGGAGCTCTAAGACAAAGTTGGCAGGGGCGAACAGTCCCTGTCACGCTTAGAAAACGTAAAGCCAAGAGACAAAAATCCAATAGCTGATTGTTAAGTCTGCATGCTAAGGAGCAGAGGTTTCAACCAGAGCTGTACCTCTCCAATCCAGAGAAAACAAAAGGCCATTCCACAAATCATGATATACACTCCAAGAAGGGCACTTACCGATAAAAGACTGTATCCTTGGACAGCTCACTGAAATTTTCTGAGGCCTCAGTGTTCTCATTCTCAAAGATCTTTAGTTCCCACATGACCTGTTTATGTTCAAATTTCAGATTCACAGAGAACAGATTTGGCTTGTGAATTCCAGTGTCAAGGATCATGTGAAAATAATTTGTATCCTAGTCTGCCACAGACCAATGGACATTACATTCTGAATCCTAGGTACTGGGGCCTCCGCGTTATCTTGTCCCTGGGTCATCAGAGGGGGAATATTCAGATGGAGGGTGCCCTGGATGCATGAGCTCACTCAGTAGTCCTGGATGGTCCACCTAGGTCTCTGTGTTACCTGCTGTCTATTGCAAAGGTCTGGTCACACGAGATACTGCACGGACATTTCTCCTGTTTTAGAACATCGATTCTATGTCCCAGGTGATTATTAAGAAACAATCCAGCTTGTAAGTCTTAGGTTGAGAACCAACATCAGGACAGCTATATCAACTTCCCAAAACATCCCTAGGTCTCACTTTGATGAGATTATAGTTTGTCAACAAGAGCATTGATGCATAAAGTTGAGCTTCCTGACCTCAGCATTGTCATAGATTGAAACTGATATGGGCAAATCCTCAACACCCATCAAATAGCTCTGGCTCACTCACAGATGGTTTAGGGACACACAAACCTGTAAATGATGCATGGGCATACACATACCCATGAGAGTGAGAAGGGAGGGAGGAGGGAGAGATGGGGGCAGGGAAGTGTGGCATATAGGAGGGAAAGAGAAGAGAGAGGGACATACATACACACACACACACACACACACACACAGAGAGAGAGAGAGAGAGAGAGAGAGAGAGAGAGAGAGAGAGAGAGAAAGGGGAATACAGATAGAGAATTAAATAAACAGTGAAGAATCCTAAGACATCATGTACCACACTGAGAAGGATCAAGGGTAAACATTCCTGTCCAGCTAATACCAAGAGCTTCCAGCTCAAACACTTGCCAGGAAATTTCAAAGACTCACCACAAAATCACAGCAGCAAATATTTCCAAAAGCCACCACCTGTCAGGGCCTTTCCAAATCCATGCTGGGAACTCCACATTATTCCCTCTATCCCTGATTGTGGTTTTAATTTGAATAAAGAAGGATAATTAGAGTCCCCATCTTTCTCCCTCTGAAACTTCCAAGTCTGCCTCTCCTCTGAGAGGAATATTAGGACATAAGGCAACTACAGTCACTGTGGAGAAACAGTGTCCTAGTAACCAAGACATGTTTTCATAATCTGAATTTATTTTATTTAATGAACATATTTTTCATTTATTTACATACCAGCATGAGTTTCTCCAACATGCTGTCCTCCCAGTCCCCCCACCTGCACCCTGCTTCCTATGTCCTCACCATTCCTCTCCTCCTCCACCTCCACCAATAAAGGGTCAAGCCCCCCTTATGATTGAGCAAAGGACAGAGTTTCTTGCATCAAGGCTAGTCAAGGGAATTCAGCATGGGGAAGAGGTTCTCCAAACCCAGCTATGCTCCAGGGACAGGTCCTGATCTCTCTGCTAAAAATCCTACAGAAAGACCAAGATACAAGACTGTCACACACATGCAGATGGCCTAGGTGAGTCACCTGGTAGCTCACTAACTGTTGGTCCAGAGTCCATGATCTTGAAAAAACTTAGGACAGATGTTTCTGGGGAAATAAAGACCATAAAGACAGGTGGTGAGGGTGATATTGTCCACAGTCCTGTAGAGTCTGAAAGGATGCATACCTGTTGTCAACAGTTCCTTCACTGATGACGATCAGGAGCTCAATTCCTTGGCTTGCCATCAGCTGCAACTCTGTGGTCAGCCTCTCCATTTCCATCTGTAAATGATTATGGTGGGGAACATTGGCTAGAATGGCTCCATAGGAGACCCTCAGCATGGATGAACTCATGTTAAATTGCATGATGGCAAGGCATACAGCAAAGTCACACCTCCTTGAGATAAAACAGAAAGATCATGTCTGGACCCTAGTGATAATGCACATATTTTGGGCCTGGAATTGTATGCAGATGGATGTTTCCTCTGCCTTCCTTCACATGCTTCAGGTGAACACAGAGACTTCCTCTTTAAGCTTCTTCATAGAGGCACAAGATGCAACAAGGTCCATACCCCTGAATAATATATGTGCTTTTAGAAGCCAAGAGAAAAATGGCACAGTGCAGAAGCAATGAGGAGTTTTGAGGAGCCCAGATTTCCTGTCTCTTCATTGGAGGCCCATTACTATTGACTGAATAATCAGACAGGTATAACATGCTCAAAAGATTCACCATGTCATTCCACCCCACTGACAACCCAAAACAACCAAGCTTGCATGAAGGAGCCATTTGCTGCCCTGGTCCCATTGCTCTGGCAGTTGTTTGGCTTATTAGATATTTCCTGCCACACTCAACTTCTCATTCATAACCCTAAGGATGGCACTGTTAGGGACAGGTGTTCAGAGCAATTCTGCTGTACATACTGAGGATGTAACAGGCAAGCGCACTTTCCTCTATATGTGACTAGTGTCAGGCATGCACTACATCTAAGGCAAACCACTGTGGGTGCAGTGCAGTGATGCCTGCCCTAAGCTGGAAAGGCATTATTCCCTCCCTGCTGGTGATGCTCTCCACTGTCCCAACATTATACCCACAAGCCCCAGTAAAGATAAAGGCTATGTGCTCCCAGCACAACCCCTTGGCCTTGCCTGGTACTGGCTTACAGAACAGACAACTAAAATTGTGGAATCATGTACTATCAGTAAGTATAAGAAGCAGGGATGTTTATTTGCTTCTCAGGGTCACCAGATCCTCTACCCCATTACTGGAAATACCAGTTCAAGTCCACCTCCTCCAGGACCTCCCCATCTCCTGCCCAGCACTCACAGTGCCTACCCCAGGACCACTGATTTGTTTCTGTTTTATTTTGAGACCTAACAGTAGCATTTTTCTGCCTTTCTCTGGCCTCTGGATATTCTTCATTTTTTTCTCCCAAACAGAGACCTCAGCCTTGACACCATGGCTACTGGTAATAACCGAGAAGCACTGAAGGACTGCACTAAGGGCAATTGGTATTGCTACAACACTGGTGACAGTATAGAATGCCATGAGACATACAACATACATTAGAATGCCCATGGAATGCACTGCTAATATCATGGTGAATAACCTCCTTTCAGCCCTGCTAATTATTTCTCCTTAAATGAACCAGAATCCCAGCTTCTCTTTCCAGGATCCCCTTTGGAATATGTGGTAAGGCATGCAATACCTCCTACTTCCAGGGCCATGGTTTCCTTGCCTTGATTGGAAGCCCCATAGTACTATCCATGAAGGTATCTGAAGTAGCCTTTCTAAACCTTATAAAAGAATGTCTCATTCCTTCCTCAAAATTCCCTGTTCATCAATATGAGCAATTGAAAGCTACTGAGAGGCTACCATATGATGAAAGTAAACAAGCAAAGCTAACCTTCCTCAAGGACAAATGATTGAAAGCACATTCAGGAAAAATTGCATGACTGGTTAGTTATATTATGAAATTTAGGGCAAGTGTACAGTCATGGAATCCAAGTGCATAGCTTTATAAAGTTACCCCAGCATCCCTTGGCAAACAGAGAATGTAGCCACTAGGGTGCTGTAAAAGTGTGATAACCTATTGGCAGAGGAACCTGAAGTATTGGATCCACTAAGAGAACAAGCCCTCAGGATGAGTGTGGTGGTCTCCACTATGAATGAGACACAATAGCAGTATTAGTTGCAGCGCCCTTGTGAGTTGCAGTGAGAGATTCCTTATTGAGAAATAGAAAGAATAATGGAAAAATATAAAACAATAGCTGTAGACATACCTCAGTGCCAGAGTGACAGCCTGGCATGTAAAAGTAATGGGTTCATAAAAGATTGTTGACCTCTCTGGCCTTGGGGCCCCAGTGGGGCCCCTTTAGCACTTTTGAAGTGGAAGCAGGATGATCTAAGCTCAAGGTGAACCAGGAAAGCCAGTGTGAGGACAGATTCAGAGACATGAGATACTGTCTCATCTTATAAAAGAAAAACATACCCTCTAAGCAAGACCTCCCTTTACAGGTCTTTCTAATGAAAAGCATTTGCCATTTCCCTATCATTCTTTCATCTTACAGAGAAGGAGAACAAGGTGGGGTGATCTTTCTCATCTGAGGACCTTGCTCTTCCTTGTCCTCAGGACCACATGGAGACCACATGAAAGTGGGTCTGACCACAAAAACTACTGAGTAATATCCAATGCTGCTAGCATAGGTCTGTGCCTATGACAAACTGACTTTCTCTGATGCTGTCCCAGTACAAAGAGACAGGGCTTGAGGCAAAATCCACTGATCACTTCAAGGGGCTAGATCAAAACCATAAGAGACATTAACATTCATTCACCTGAGATTTGATCAAGCTGACCCCATTCCAAACCTGGTTACCTATTGACCTACAGCTGATAGCCCTTGCTTTAGAATCCAGTTCAAGGTGCTCTGGGTCCTACATCTCCATCAAGTATCTTATTATACTGCACCAGGCCCAGATGTTATAGGACTTGGTATAGATGTATTTGAGATGAATAGGCATTCTTCAAACCTTTCAAAGACCTACAGAATATGGCATTTAAAATGGTTTAGGGATTTTCTTGACAGTGAGACATAACTGCTCCTGGCAACACCAACTGCATCAGAAAGGAAGATGGACCTTGAAGAAAGGAGTTATGAAGTTTGCTCCCAATATGGCAAGACTACCATTTGGACAAGATACTGCTCTTGTCTGGAGTGTTTGACTTTATGCTGTATAAACTGGACATGCAGGACTCACAGAAAACTGATTGTTGATTCAAGATGGACATTGTTATAGAATTCCTGCCTCATGGAAGAGTCTGACAGACAGTCTAGTCTGCAGGACAGAGGAAAGTGACTGACAAACTGCCAATACAAGAAGACAGTTTAAAGTTTCCTGCTTTGCTGAAGAGTCTGCCAGACACACTATGGCCTATGGGCTGAAGATGGAAGATTACAAAAGAACTTGACCAGGCAGTGAGTTGTCTCTGTCATTTCTAGAGTTTATATACTATCCTTCTGTGATCTTTGAAGTAGTTGAAGACAAATAGTTATGGCTATAGTTTTCCTTAGTTAGGATTAAAGATAAGTTACATATAGGACTTTAGACTCACAAAGATAGTATAGATGCTGGAAAGTTTTCTTAAAACTTGCTAAATATTGTTAACTGTGATTCTTACTTGATAACTGTTGTGTTATATATTTTGCTATGTTAAGCTTAAAACCCTTCTTTTTATTTAGACAGAAAAGAGCAGATAATGGGAGATGTCATTCTGTAAATATGTTTCGCATATTGGTTAATGAATGAATAAAGTACTGTTGGCCAATAGGAAAGGAAGATAGGAGGGACTAGGAGACTAGGAGGAAAGACGAAGTAGTAAGGAGGGGTCAGCATGGAGAGACAGGGGAGACCAGACACCTGTCCCACTCCCCGGTAGGTGAAACCACATGGAAATACATACAAATGGGTTAATACTTAAGACAGACCTAGCCATTAAGAAACAAGTAACTGGCCAACAGCATTTATATCAAATATAGAGTCTGTGTATTATTTGGGGCAGGTGAGGTAGCAGGACCAGACCGGCGGCGGGAGGAAAAAACTTACTCCTTACAGTTAATGATGTTGGACAGACTTCATTTGGAAGCAGTATGGACAGCCCTTGAAAAGATGCACATATTACTAGGAATTTAGAAGGTTCTATTGTAATGATGCAGACTGGGAACACTGGCTTTTCAATGAGATGATGAAGAAGGACTTCTCTGATGTTTCTGGGAAGAATCCTGGAAAGAGCAATATGGTTTCTAGTGAATTCAGAAGACCTAGTCAGTAGGTAGGTGAGGGCTGCTGGTCACCCAAATAGTCCCTTCTCTGGGCATTCTGTTGTATCCTAGAGAGCCCGTGGCATTCCCTGTGATGTCACCAGTATTCTGGTAACATTGAGTGATTGTGGAGTATTCTTTCAGTGCCCATAGACATATTTGCAAGACAGAGAAGGCTGCTTAGGAGTGATAATGGAGAACATGGAGAGACCAGAGAGGAAAAAGCTAATGTTCAGTCTCAGTGGAAACCATGGGTCAATACTTGGTTCTGGGGAAGGCCAAGTGAGTCCTGTAAAGAGGAAGAGGAGGAGTTTTTGCTTGTCCTTCCAGTAGTGGGGCTCAGCATCTGGGAGCTTCTGGAGATAATGGGCCTATCTTGCTTCCAGGGCTTCCTAAGAGCAGACCCAAAGTATGTAGTTACTTTGTGAGAATCATGTATGTCAAGCCTGCAGCTACTTTTCAGGGAGTAATGGAGTGACTAATGAGGCCTCCCTCTGTGGTTGAGGTGATGCTGCTCTTAATCCTAGTTTCCTTGGGAATCTGATGCTATTTAGAAGGGAGGGAAAGTTCTGTTGCTATGCACCAAATTATCAGACATTCAGATGTCTTGGCACATGTGATCAGGACTTGGTGCTGCTAAGCTCTAGGGACAACAGGACTTAACCTACATCCCATCAGATATCAACTGACACTGTCCTCCAAATCCACATGGCTGGGTAAGTGTATGATTCCCAGGGTCATGGGGACTGCAATTGGAAGTGATACACATGATTATCAGTAGTGCTTAAGGTCATATATGGAGCTCAGGGGCCCCATTTTGAGAATAGCTGCCCTGCTATTTGGAGAATTCATTTGGTCCCTAGCATTTTCTTTTCCTTTGACTTCTTTGGACTCATCAGGGACATCTCTGACCCTATGATCTTCAAGTACAGAGCTTGTGTTTTCTTTGTATACCTGCGGAGACTACTGGGAAGGCACCATCTCTACTCTCTTCCTTCATTGAGCAGGAACAGCAGATGAAAGAGGTGGAAAAGCTCACCATTCAGTTACATCATGTGTTATGTGAAACAAATGAGCTATGTGGAATCCTGGCCAATTATACCAACAAGGATGTGAGCAATAGGCAGTCATTATGCCCAGTTCCTTGACAATCTATTTCCCACAAGCAGAGCTTTCCTGAGGAACAGAAGACTGACATACATGGGATCTTCGTGCTTAAATTAATTTTCCTCAGTTAATTGGAGAGGCTGAAAATGTAGCCTGGGTAGCAATGAGATGGGAACCCAGGATGTTCTGCTTCCTCTAAATGAAAAGCAGAACCTGTGGCCTGCATCACCCTTATTTCTGTAGGATCTGTAACCAGACCTCATGACTATCAGGAGAGCCTTGGGCCAGATTGACTTCCTTTTGTGAAAAGGATCCTGGGATCTTGCAAAGCAAAAGAATCCATGCCCCGGCCACAACCAGCCCCAAGTCCCTGAGAGACAGTGCACCACCCCAAAGCTGTAACCAACTTCCAATCTGGGCCATGGCATTCCACCAGCCCTCTGCTCAAATAGGAGTAATTCAGGTCTTATTGACCTGTACTATCTGTTGAGCCAAAACTCTGGTAAAGTTTACAAAAGACAAGGCCCCACAAGCATTGAGGTGGTTAACCACTACAGAGACATTTGGTTTTCAAACAAGGCTATACGAGAAGAATGACAAAGTGTGAGCAGGAGGCCTGCTATACAAAACACAAAACCCCAACTTGTTCATGAAGTAAGGCAGTTTGCTGATTTAAGTTAAGAAGTTCAAACTGAATATGAGAGTCAAAACTGAATATGAGAGTCCAAAATGAATATAAGAGTCCAAACTGAATATGAGCATTCAGGCAGGGCATTCTGCATAGCTACATATTCACTGATCCTGCCTGCCAGCTGGTTAACAGTCTCTGCATTGGTGGCAGACTGAGCAACAGCAATCCCTGCAACAGAGGCAGCAGTTACTGACACAGCAGTGGCAGAAATAATGGCAGCAATAATATCACAGTGTCTTCTTGGCGGTAGAGGATACTTACTTCTCCTCCATGTCAGTCTTCCATCACCATGAGGCAAGGACAGGAATTTAACTTCCAGGACACCAGTGTCCTTCGGGGGGCCAGCAGTTGCTCAGGAAGCAGGTTCTGGAAGAACAATTGAGAGACTTTCCCTTCCCCAAGGACCCATTAAAGGTGGAGCACAATGTCCCCAAGACAAGGGCCTATGCAAATCATAATTTTTGGGGGAGCTTCCAGCTTAGGGGCCAGGATCTAGAGGGCTGTATAGTAGCATTTTCCTGTTCCTGCTGTAAGTTTATGGTATAGGACATCTCTATGTTCCAAGCAATTGCTCATACTGGCATTGGACTGAAAATCAGCAATGGAAGCATTACTCAAAACTATGCATAACAAGGAGAATGACCCATTGGGCAACTGAGAAACTTTAAGCACTCTCTGGAAGCAAAGACTCCCCTGTGTCAGGAAGGTCAAATTACTCAGTAATGAAGTTTCCATCTGTACCTTGGCAGCCAGTAGTCCTAGGGAATGTACTCTTCTGACTAACTGGCATCAGGATGTGGGGGTTACTCACCAAGGCCCAAATGATTCATCCTTCCATGGGCCAGAGATTCCAGTAAAGCAGGACTAGATTCCTGATCAGGATCCACAGGGAAAACATGTTCTGGTATCCAAATAGCTTTCTCTGTTCCTGGAGAAAAAACACAAACAGCCCCTCAGACCCTAGCTAATAGGGGGTTGGCCATTGTCCTGTAATTATGTCTTTCCATCTAACCCATTCCAATGTTTCGGAGGGTTTGTTCCAATGTTTCTCCATGGCAGACAAGTTATTTTTATCTATAGTCAAAAAATTTAAAATATAAAGTATGGTAGATAATTGAGAATTGGGGGAGGTCCTATATTCCCCCTTTTTATTTTATTAATATATTGTTTAAGGGTGGCATGAGTCCCTTCCATGATGGCTTGTCCCATAAGGTTGTATGGGATGTCAAATGCGTGATTAACATGATGTTCCTTGCAAAAGGCCGAGAAATGATGACTAGCATATGTGGGGCCATTATCTGTTTTTAGGATGTCAGGAACACTCATATAGGCAAAGGCCTGTAAACAATGAGAGATGACATCTTTAATCTTTTCTCCAGAGTGTAGAAACACAAAAACCACCTTAGAATATGTATCCACAGAAACTTGCATATATTTTAATTTTCCTGCTTGAGGCAGGTGAGTGACATCCATTTGCCAAAGATTGTTAGCCTTTAGTCCCTGGGGGATTCACCCACTCTTTGGAGGAGTTATTATAAGTGGTGCAATCAGGGCTTTGAGAAGTAATCTGAGTGGCAACAGGTAAGGAACATGCATTTAGGTGATATTGCTCATGAAGCTGGCAAGCATGTTGCTTCTCTATGAACATGACTATTGAGGGCCTAGTTAAAGAATCAGCAAGTTGATTGCCCTGGGCAAGGGGTCCTGGGAGGCCTGTATGGTCATGTATGTACCCCACAAATGCAGGGTGTATCCGCTGCCAGATAAGATGTTGAAGCTTACCTAGAAGAGAATAAACTTGAGAGGTGGGAAGGACATATGTAGAAGTTTCTAATGGCTTTACAATATTAGCAACATAAATGTTATCAGTACATAGGTTAAAAGATTCTTTATCAAACAACTGGAAAGACATTAGGCAAGCAACCAATTCAACAGCCTGGGTAGACATTTGCCCTGTAGGTGTCCTTTTTTGCATTTGACTAGAAACTACTACAGCAAAACTCTTAGAAGAGCCATCTGTAAACACTGAGTGAGCTCCTTGAAGGGGGAGTCTCCTTTATAAGTTTAGAAAAAATTACAGGGTTTTGCCTAAAAAAAGACAGCAATTTGGGTAGTGGTTATCAAATTTTGCTCCTGTAGATGTGATAAAGAACATCCATATAAATATAGGGGGATTCCAGGGAGAGGTGGAGGGATTCACATGTCCTGCCTCCAATTGTTCTTGAACTAGCTGGAAAGCAGCCAGAAGTTTTTCTGCAGTTAAAAGCCATTGTTCCATCCACATTGGATGTCACAAAGCCATGTAATGGGGGCCGGAAGCTCAACAGTGACCCTCATTAAAAATGGGCAAATCCTTTACTATCACCTGGATCCCTGGTGTCTAATGGGGGAGTGGACACAGATCAAACTTCTTGCTCTAGCTTACCTAGCCCTAGTCTTTGGCCCAGCACATTTTACACAGCATCCTGAGAGTTTTCTCTCTTGAAGGAGTGCCTTGGGCGAGAGTTTGGATAGTAAGGACAACTCCCATCTCTTCTAAGATATTTCATCCACACAAATTAGTGGAGAGGCCAGCCAGGATACAGGGCTGGAAGTTACCTGAATGGGCCTTCTGTGTCTCTCTAGTTAAAACCAAACTGTTTTCTTAGACTATTACTGTTTTGATGATGAAAGCTGTATGACTGCTGAGCTAATTTTACCTGAGATAAACTGACCATTTTGTCAGTCCATCTCCTGACTCGTTACCTTTAGTCAGTGGGCCAGGAAGGTTTGAATGAGCACTTATATGACCCACAAATCACAGTGCCTTTCTTTGATGAATGCTACGTTCAATTTGCTCAAACAGTAACTTAACCTGATTATTACCAGTTCCAATGTATGGAACCATCTCTATAACTTGAAGAGCTCTGAAATCATGATGACTATCAGTATATGATTTAAATGAATCATTCATTAGAAGCTGAAAAATTATTGCAACAGCTTGTAATTCAACTATCTAAGCTGAAGTAGGATCTGTCTGTACTACATATCCATTTCCATCAATAACATAAGCTGCCCTTCCATCAGAAGAACAATCATCAAAAACTAATAGCATTTTTAACAGGATTTCTCCTTACAATTGTAGGGAATAGAAATGGATGCATTCACACAAATTGCAACAGTCTATGAGCTGGAAACTGATTATCAATTTTTCCCAAAAACTGAGTAAAAGAAATTGTCAATGAATCACTGTTTTGAAATAACCAGTTAACTTGTTGTTTGGTATAGAGAACATGTATTACATTTGGTTCCCTGCCAAAATATCTCCTAGACTCCATATGGCATTTTTGTACCACATAACTTACTGCTTCTAAATAAGGATTTAACACTTTGGCTAGGGAAACAGATAAATGCAACCATAACAATCGTCCCCCTTGCCATAAGACAGAAGTCGGACTATGATGTATGGGAAGCACATAAAGCACAGCAGGGCCTATAAAAAAAGCCTCCATGGTTTTGCATAGTCAATATAGAATATCTGCTGATGCTGGATTGCATTCTCCAATTGTAAGAAAACTTGTATACTCTTTTCTGTTAGCTGTCTAGGTGAATTGGGGTCACTATCTGCTTTCAGGATATTGCTTAAATATTTCATATCACCAGTGGGTGCTTTTTAAAAAAGGATGTAACCATTGGAATATTTCCTAATAACTTTTGAAAATCATTCAATGATCATAAGCTATCTTTTCTGATTTCTAATTTTTGAGGCCTAGTTTCTTTAGAATGTAACATAAATCCCAAATACTTTTGAAAATTTTTTCTACTCTGACCTGTAAATCTTTCATTAGGTGACATGGTCTCATTTGCATTTTCACTGACTCCTTTTTAGGTGGGGCCTAACAAGGCTGCAATTCCCTGAGGCTTTTTCTCAATAGTTGACCTGGTCTCATTTGCATCTTCAGTGACACCTTTTTAGGTGGGGCCTAACAGGGCTACAATTTCCTGAGGCCTCTTTTCAATAGCATTTCTCAAATCTTACATTAACCTCCATTCCTTCAATTTTTCTTTTAACCACCAAAATTTAGTAAAATTTCTGTATTCTCTCCTCTGCTAAACTCTTTTGAACCATCCATACAGATTTCTCTGGCTCTCAGGCCATTCTCTTTTATTTTTTCTGTATCCCATGCAATTCAAGTAGTACCTATTGTTGGGATTCACACATTCACATATTCACAATCACACTTTAGACACTCAGATATTCACATGTGTAGCCACACGATACATACAGAACATCCATTTTTCAGCTCTCCTTTTCTTTAGACCAAGATTAGTTTGTTGAAATAGAACATCTTTAATTGAAATTTCTTGTAATGCAGCTGTTGTAGCAAAACCTGGAATTATGAACATCCAAAATATGAACAAATCCCAATATATGTCACTTTCACTTTTTTTTTTTTTTTTTTTTTTTTTTTTGAGGCTTTAAAATACTTTCTGACAGGCTACATTAATTTTTTCCATACTCTTTGCTGGCTGTTAGCCATGGCAGCAGCATCTAAAGCAGCAGACATCTAGGTCTCATCCTGCCTTTGTTCTCTAGGCCTGGGCTGGCCCACTGCAGCTCATCTATGACTGCAATTATTTGAAAAGCAAGCAATCTCCATTGTAGCAACTCTTGACTTCTTGGCACCCACAGGTCCTGCAGATCGAGTGCATAAGTGGGGCTGTACCTTTGCTTCCCAAGGCCCAGTGTAGCTCTGAGACAGCTATGGGGGCGGCTTTTGGGAGGGCACCTCTCCTTGGGCTGCCCTCCAGAGTCCTTACAAAATTTTCTGAAGATACAGTCTTTCTCTGATCTGCACAGGCACCCTGCAGCTTCTTGAATAACCTCTTAAGCTCATCTTCCTCACTTTCCAACACAGAACATAATGACTACCTAGTCTCTGTCTCCTGCATCTCTTTTAAAATCTCTTTACTAGCCTGTTGAATGGATTTTAAAAAGCCTCCGAGAGTTTCTATCTTTACTGCAGTTTCCTGTTCCTCTAGAAGTTTCTTTAATTGAAATTCTAATTCAAACTTTCTGGGTGAATTCCCTATCTGTCTTTTTTCTAATTATTTACTTATTTACCTATTTACCCCAATACATCCTGGCCGGCACAAGGGACGACCTGGTCCACTTACCTCACTTTCAAAATCTCGGTGAGGACCTCCAATTGCTACACTTTTGCAGCAGGGGGATGCCGAGAAACTGCAGAGGGTGTCGAGGTTGATAATATTGGACTCTTGCTTGATGTTAAGAAGGCTCTTTATTAATAATTTTATTTTACTCTGGGGACTGGCTTATATAACCCTGCACCAGATGGAGGAGGGGGAAGCAAAGGGGGGTGGTTTGTCATCTCAGGATCCAAGGACCAGTTAGGGTGCCTGATCCAAGGTTGCAGAGGAAAAAGGCACACTTTGCCTCAGTAAGCCTGTTTTTCTTTTCCTGAGGTTACAGATGCCTGCCCTGAGAGCAGCAGTGGGAAGTGCACTTTTAGCCAAGGTCTTAATTCCTACAGGTGCTGTGAGTTTGTGACAAGCCTTTGTGTACTTGACCATGAGATTCTCACATGCTGAAATCTCCTGGCAGCAGCTGCAGGGTCCTGGTCACATTCATCCATCTCAGTTTGTGGCTGGAAAGCCTGAAGCTCATCATTGTCCCTCTTTGGTTTCTTCCCTATACTCTGAGACAGTGCCCCCTCCCTGTATTTCATGGACATCCATTGTATATGGTATGTAGAATACAGGGCATGTGGCATTGTGTGTGCCTAGGAGTCTGGGGTCTGAGATGGTGTGTTTTGCCATTCTTACAGTTTCCATGGGATGCAAGTGTTGAAGCCATGTAGCCACACTTAGAACATCACACCTCTTGGCCACTGTGCTCACCTTGGTGGAAAATTGGAATCCCCTGTGAAGTGTATAAGGGACTCCTTCCCAGAAGTACTGAATTTGTTCTGGTCCTCTGTGTGGTAATAGGAATCCAGGAATGAGAATCCCTGTTCTGAAAGCAGGAGAAATATCATTTTAACATGGAAAATAAGAGATACAGAGATAGATATTGGGTTTTAATCTGAAGATCAGGGAAGCGAAGCATCTAAGCTACTACAGAGCTCTTACCTCTAACAGGGCTGGGGTATTCCTAGTCTCAACTTGGCTGGACAATGAATGCCTGATACTCAGACCTTGCTCCTGTATTATATACCTCCCTAAATGCTGGGATTAAATGTATGTGACGCCAGCTGCTGAGATCATCGCTGTGTGAGCTGTTTCTCTTTAGGACTGGACTAATATTGTAGAACTCACAGATATCTGTCTGCCTCTTAACTATGAACACTAAGATTACAGGTGTGTACCATTGAAAGTCCCATAGAGCGAGGTCCCTCCCACTCCCACTCAGGAAAGGCGCCCCCCCCCAAAATCACTCATGAGAAGTGGTCTTGATGTAAAAGCATGAGGTCTTTTATATTCCAAGTGCACTGGGGTCCATAGTCATGCACCACACAGGGGCAGAGGGCTAAGGACCACAAGGGAAGAATTAGAATAAGTTTTATAGGATTGCAACAATGCAGGAACATCATAAACCAATCATCTCTTAGCATCCCAATCCCATGCAGTGTAGACAAATCAATTCAAACCATCCACTCCCGTGTCGCATAGACAAATCAGTTTTCTATAGACCTGGAGGTTTGCATTCCCATGGGTTTCTGGGTGGGGTGACAGCTCACTTACTTACAGTATAGCACAGAATGTGACCGTTCGCCTATTTACTGGCTGAGGGCAGAGTCTGTAATTTAAAGTTTAAACTTCTAGTTTCCTGGGATCATTGGAGAGTTAACCTGTATTTTTTCATTCTTACAACATCAGCTCCAAGCTTCTGGCTGATGGGTTTAAAGCTGTGTGTCTGGCTTATATGGCTTTTGTCTTATTTTGCTTTCTGAATCTTCAGGCAAGTTTTAATAAATCAAAATTAATATATCACCCTGCATCATATGTTTCTGGTGGGCCCAGATATGTGGCACAGACTCCTGTGTACTTCATAGAGAATTAAACTAATAGCCCCAAGCATTCTGAGGGTATCCATTCAGCCATGAATCCCCTGCATCTTCTGGCCTGGGCAGGGATTAGTAAGCTTAATAAGTGCCAGGGTATAGGCAACAGGCTGTGGTATCCACTAGACTGTCATAGTCCAGGACACAGCCTGATTTCTTATGATCCTTATTCGTTGATAAATAAAACACTGTTTGCTCATAGAAGGAGAAAATTAGGCAGGGCTAAGAGTCAAGGAGAATTCTGGGAAAGATAGATAGAGAGAGACTGGGAAGAGAAGCCATGTAGCTAAAGAAGGAGTAGCATGTCCTGACTTTACTCCAGTCATACACAACAACATGGAAATAATTAGATTAATAGAAATGGTTTAAAAATTAAGAGAGAGTTAACCAGTAAGAAGCCCTAGCAATCAGCCAACATTTTAATAATTAAAATAAGTGTTTCTTTGTTTTGGGGGTGCGAAAGTGGCACACCAGAAACTGTCTTAACAAGAAACTCCAACAACATTCAAGGGGTTCTTTTCTTCTGGGGCCATGCCCTAGCACAGGCTGAATTTTGAACTTGAGACGCTCAAAATGGAGCATAACCAGGTGATGCCAGACTTTCAGAAATTACCCATGGAGATCCATGACACCTTGAACAAATGCAAGGGGCTGATTGAGGAGAAGGAATCCTACCTTTAAGTGCCCAATTTAACTTGGGAGTGGGGGTTGGACTGATTTTGCCATTTTTGTCCTTAACCCATAGTGAGGACTTTGGTTCTTGCCTGTGTTCCTCATAACAAGCAACCTGCCTTGTTGGTATGGGACTTGTACTATGTAGACTCAGTTTGTTAATTGTGAGAAAATCATTAAGGTCTTCCCAACATTGTCTTGACAGCCTCAGGAGTGCTTTGATAGAAAAAATGGTTTCCACCAGGAGGGGAGTCTGGAAGCCCAGGGCTGCTGAGAATGTGGCAGGGGATTCACAGAACTGGTTTCCATGTGAAGTGTAGAAATTATTTATACCACTTGGGATTTTTGCCATCCTTCAGAGACTTTTTCCATCTACCTGCTAATGCTTTCCCAAAACCAAGAACAGTTAAGCATGATTAAGGGCTTCATCCTCTTCTCAGGGGCACACTTTGCTTTGAGTCAGAGTTTTCAGAAGTACTTTGAATCTTTCAGGAATTTGGTTGTACTGTGGATGTGGCCTCCCTCTGAGTGATGCTGGCTTGGCTACTGTGAGCTCTAGTCTTGGGCTCTCTGGGGGCCTGAGATTTTCCAGGGCTGGTTATCCTTGGAGGTACGGATGGCAAATGGAGGCTGAGTAGGGCATACCCTTTCTGGATGCTGGTTCAGTTTCCTAAACACCATGGTCCTACAATAGTTGACTCAGCTTAAAAACAATGTCCATGTGTTGGGGCGGGAGAACAGAAAGTTGATGGAGGAGCAGATGGCACTACAAGAGTCCTGTGAGGAGGTGAAGAGTCTCTTTAAGGAGATCCAGGAGAAGATCCATGACCCCTTTCTGAGCATTATCAGGTAGGCTGAGGCAGCAGGGGCAGACTGCCCACATGTGAAGAATAAACATGGAGACACCCATATATTTCCATCCACCCACCCATCTAGACTCACACCCACATACCACACAGTTTTTCACTTCTGTGATCATTCACAAGTTTCTCTGGAGAGTTATACTCTTGCAAGAAACTGGTTGATTGGCAAGCAAATCTTCCTGCTCTGCTATAAGCTACAGTTCATTGAGGGAGATGTGTCGATCACATGTCACACATCTACCTGTCATTATATCAGGAGGGCTGCTATGCAGGGAGCTACTTAGGGAATAACATAGAGCCATCATGGATGAGGATGATGGAATATGGCTCCTTTTTTTGTGCAGGTTTCACATGAGATCATAGGTAGGATGCAGTTTAGAAAGGATGGAGCCTAGTTCCCAGGACTAGTGAGTGTTCCCATTGTCAGCATTTTAAGGGAAAGTGGTCTTCTCCTTTCTTCTTACACCCCAAAGTGTCCCTCTCCTTTGGAATAACTCCTGGTACACACTGACATAATCTTTCACATGCCAGCCATGTGGGTCATGGAAGATAGTTGATCCATCCTGGAACACCCAGTCTGGAGCTGACTGGATGACCATGGATGTCGGAGGTCTTTGAGAGGCTGAAGTTTGAGGTGACAGATTTGAACCTTGAAGAGAACATTATCTCTAATCACCTCACCATAGTTTATCTAAGCTGTGTGCACCCCTAGGAATTTTTAGTCCCCAGGGGATGCATAGATGTATTGTGGAGCTCAGTTGAAACACCTAATGTGCTTAATCAAATTCAACTGTTCATTCATTATGATGTTCTCTTCATGTTTTTCTGGTCACATAAGATTTCTGGGATATCTTTCTACCTCTGTGTGTGTGTGCCTGTGTGTGTGTGTGTGTGTGTGAGAGAGAGAGAGAGAGAGAGAGAGAGAGAGAGAGAGAGAGAGAGAGAATAGATGTATTCATTAGTGGGTGTGTTTGTCATCTGGAGGGTCCTCTGTTGCTCTTTCCCTTATTTCCTCTGAGAACTACTTCCTCCATTTAGGCTCTGTTTCTGAGTATCTCAGGGACATCTCCATAGGGTCAGCCCACACTTTGAACAGTTGTCTTCCAGTATGTTGGGAACACTTAGGAGAGGAACCCTGTTACAAAGCCGACTCTTTCTTCCATTCACCAGAGAAGGAGCAGCTCTGCTTTACCACATTCTCCTTTCATGTTGGCTTGTCTCAACATAGAACCATAGCAAGAGGACCAAGAAACCATCCATGAAACCTGCACAACCATGAGATATTGCATATCCTTTCTTCTTTTAAATTCAGATTCTCAGGATGCTTTTGTGTTAGTGATTATCTCACTGCATGCACACTTTTCATCTTATCTCTGTTCTTGTCTCAACAATGATTTACTTATCCATGTATGACAAATATTAATAGTGTTCTTGCCCAGATCTCAAATATGTTCTAAAGTGTGTGTAATGGGATTTCTCTTTAAATTCATGCAAGAAGTACAGATTATTATATAAGTTATTCTACCCATTTTGCAGATGAAAAACAATGCAGATGGTAGTAGAACTCAGATTCGAGACTGGCAGTATGATATTGCTTCAAATTATGTGTCATACTCCATCTGAACTTGATGAATATCAATTTTCTTTCCTTAAGATAGAGGTTCTTTTGATTTGTTGTTTTTATTTTGTCTTGTTTTGTATTTTTGAGGCAGGGTCTTACTGTTTAGCCCAGGCTGGCCTGGAAATCATTGTTTTGCCAAGCTACCACAGTTGTTCAAGTGCTGGGGTTAGAATCATGAACCAAAACATCCAACCCTGAGGTGGTATTTTGATAAGTACTTATGTGAGCTGTACACTTTATTCCTGGGATTTCTGTTAATCATCACAACAAACATAGATACAGAAAGGAGAACCAAGTGCAATTCTTTACACTCTTTATTTGAGGTGATTCCCTTAGCAAATGGGTGAGCTGCAGGGCATGATAGAGAGTCCCTTTTCTCTAGTGTATTTTCCTTACCCAGGACCCAGGTTTATTTCCAAGTTCTTTAATACATTGACTTGTGTATTCTCATAGACTAAGTGAATCCTTGGGATCCAACTGCATTAGAGGAGATTTCAATTAAAGATGTTCTATCTCAACAAACTAATCTTGGTCTACAGAAAAGGAGAGCTGAAAAATGTATGTATGTTCTGTATGTATGGTGTGGCCACACATGTGATTGTTTGAGTATCTGAACTGTGATTGTGAATTTGTGAATGTGTGAATCCCAACAATAGGTACTACTTGAATTGTGAGAGAGAGACATCAGGGTTGGATATCTGCATCTCCAATGACTTTCAGTCTTGCAGAATGAAACAGTAGGAAATGGTTAAAGCCAGAATGGCCTGAGAGCCAGAGAAATCTGTATGGATGGTTCAAAAGAGTTTAGCAGAGGAGAAAATACAAAAATCTTCTTGAAGTTAAAAAAGAAATTGAAAGAATGGAGGTTAATATAAGATTTGAGATAAGCTATTGAAAGGAGGCCTCAGGAAACTGCAGGGCCTGTTAGGCCCCCCCACCTAGAAAGGTGTAAGTGAAAATGCAAATGAGACCATGTCAACTAATAAAGCTTTACAGGTCATAGTAGAAAGTTTTCAAAAGTATTTGGGACTTATGTTACATCCTGAAGAAATTAGGCCTCAAAAAATTAAAAATTAGAAAAGATAGCTTGTGATCATTGAATAATTTTCAGAAGTTATTAGGAAATAGTTGAATGGTTATATTCTTTTTTTAAAAGCATGTACTGGTGATTTGAAACTTTAAGCGATATCCTGAAAGGAGATAGTGATCCCAATTCACCTAAACAGCTAACTGAAGAGAGTAGACAAGTTCTCTTACAATTGGAGAATGCAATCCAGCATCAGAAGATATCATATATTGACTATGGATACCATTGGATACTTATGTGCTTCCCACACAACATAGTCTGACTTCTGTCTTATGGCAAGGGGGATCATTGTTATGGGTGCATTTACCTGTTTCCACAGCCAAAGTGTTAAATCCTTATTTTGAAGCAGTAGCTTATGTGGTACAAAAATGCCATATGGAGTCTAGGAAATATTTTGGCAGGAAACCAAATGTAATACATGTTCTCTATACCAAACAACGAGTTGATTGGTTATTTCAAAAGCAGTGATTCATGCACAATTTCTTTTACTCAGTTTTTGGAAAAAAAAATGATAATCAGTTTCCAACTCATAGACTGTTGCAATTTGCATTAATGCATCCTTTTGTATTCCCTAAAAATGTAAGGGGTAATCCTGTTAAAAATGCTATGTTAGATTTTACTGATGGTTCTTCTGATGGAAAAGCAGCTTATGTTATTTATTGATGGGAAAGGAATATGTAATGCAGACAGATCCAGCTTCAGCTCAGATAGTTGAATTATGAGCTGTTACAATAGTTTTTCAGCTTCTAATGAATTTAATTTCCAATGAATTTAACTCATATACTAATAGTCCTTGTGTTTTAGAGCTCTTAAAGTTATAGAGATGGTCATTGGAACTAGTAATAATCAGGTTAAATTACTCTTTGAGCAAATTCAAAGTGCTCTTCATCAAAGAAAGGCACTGTGCTTTGTGGGTCATATAAGAGCTCATTCAAACCTTCCAGGCCCACTGGCTGAAGGTAATGGGTCTGCTGATAGGCTGAAAAAAATAGTTGCTTTATCTCAGGTAGAACTGGCTCAGCACTCACACAGCTTTCATCATCAAAATAGTAATAATGTAACAAAACATTTTGGTTTAACTAGAAAGATGCTGAAGACCGCTCAGGTTACTTCCAGCCCTAAATCCTGGCTAGCCTCCCCACTAATTTATGGGGAAGAGATCTCTTAGAAGAGATGGGAGTTGTCCTTACTATGCAAACACTCACCCACAGTACTCTACAAAGAAACAAAACTCTCTGAATCATATGTAAAATGGGCTGGGATAAAGGACAAGGGCGAGGTAAGCTGCAGCAACAAGTTCCCTCTGTGACCACTCTCACATTAAACATCTGGGCTCCAGGCAGATAGAAAAGGATTTGGCCATTTTTGAGGAGGAGTGCTGTTGCACTGCCAGCCCCCATTCACATTATATGGATTTCTGACATCCAATGTGAAAGGAACAATGGCTCTTAACTGCAGAAAAACTTCTGGTGGCTTCCCAACTAGTTCAAGAACAATTGGAGGCAGGACATGTGATCCCCTCCACCTCTCCCTGAAATTACCATATATTATATTTGTGATTTAAAAGGCTTCAGGAAAATGGAGATTGCTCCAGGATTTAACTGACATTAATTCAACAATGCAGCCTATGGGAACTCTTCAGCCCGGCTTGCCCTCACCTGGGGTTATTCCTAAAGATTGGCATCTAATTGTTATTAATTTAAAGGATTGCTTCTTTTCCATTCCCAAGATAGCTCAAGGTTTGCATTTAGCCTTTCTTCGATTAATTTTCTAATCGGGAACACACCCTTTGCTTTCAATGGGTGGTGCTCCCCCAGGGTAGCACCTATAATATGCAGGCTTATGTGGCTGGCTGCCTGGATCCTATCAGGCGCAAGTTTTCTGATCTTTACATTATCCATTATATGGATGATATTCTGCTGTCAGAGCCTGCTGAGGAGAGATGTCTGGAAGAGTTTGTTAAATTGCAGGAGCTCCTGGAGGCTCGTGGATTTATTTTGGCCCCAGAACATATTCAAAAGAAACTTCCTTACACCTATCTAGGCGATCAGGTCCAACAGACCGGCCTCTGGCCTCAAAGACTACAAATTGTTTGTTCAAATTTAAAAACTCTTTGTGATTGGCAAAAGTTTTTGGGAGATGTTCAATGGATACACCCCTCTCCATTAAAACAGGGGAACTTATACCAATATATGATATGCTTCCAGTGGATCCAGCCCTGACCTCTCCCAGACAAAATACACCAGAGGCAAAATAGGCCATCCAATTGCTATTAAAAAATATTGAAAAAGACCATCTTTGCTACCTAGATTATTAACAGCCTCTTGTTGTGGTTGTACTTTCCTCTAGTTTTTTACCCACTGCTGTTTTTTTTTCGAAAATGGTCCTATATATTGGATTCATTTGTCAGCCTCCCCGAAGAAGGTGGTGTCTTCCTAATATGATTTGGTATTACAATTGTTATGGAAAGTGCATAAATTTAGCATTCAAACCTTTAGAAAGCCCCCTGATAAGATTATTCTCCCCTATGACAAGGAAGAGGTTGAGAATTTGCAGATCTCTCATGATGGATGGATGATGCTCTTTATAACATCCACAGGAGCTAATAACCACTACCCAAATAGCCCCTTGCTGTCTTTTTTTAGGCAACATCCTATAATTTTTCCTAAGGTTATAAAGGAGGCCCCCACTTCAAGGAGTTTGCTCAGTGTTTACAGATGGCTCTTCTAAGGGTTTTGCTGTAGTAGTTTATGGTCAAATGCAAAAGAGGACACCTACAGGGCAAATGTCTGCCCAGGCTGCTGAATTGGTTGCTTGGCTAATGGCTTTTCAGTTGTTTGATAAAGAATCTTTTAATTTATATACTGATAGCATTTATGTTGCTAATATTGTAAAGCCATTATAAACTTCTCCATATGTCCTTCCCACATCTCCAGTACATTCTCTTTTAGTCAAGCTTCAACATCTTATGTGGCAGCCGATACACCCTGCATTTGTGGGGTAGATATGTGCCCATACAGGCCTCCCAGGACCCCTTTCCCAAGGCAATAAACTTGCTGATTCTTTAACTAGGCGCCCCCCACAATAGTCTTGTTTACAGAGGAGCAACATGTTCGCCAGCTTCATGAACAGTATC
This sequence comes from Phodopus roborovskii, assembly GCF_943737965.1. Lineage (NCBI taxonomy): Eukaryota > Metazoa > Chordata > Mammalia > Rodentia > Cricetidae > Phodopus > Phodopus roborovskii. The sequence goes on along the minus strand of NW_026126812.1, from coordinate 165,444 downwards.
ACCTAAATGCATGTTCTCTTAAGTTTCATACTAACTGCTCCTTACCTGTTGCCACTCAGATTACTTCTCAAAGCCCTGATTGCACCACTTATAATAATTTCTCAAATGAGTGGGTAAATCCCCCAGGGACTAAAGGCTAACAATCTTTGGCAAATGGATGTCATTTACCTGCCTCAAGCAGGAAAATTAAAATATATGCATGTTTCTGTGGATACATATTGTTGTTCTTTTGATGCAACTAATGCCTATAAAATGCAAACACGAGACTCAGTGCCCATGTGGAGTTTATTGAGAGAGGGGAGAGAAAGAGGGGGTAGCTGGTGGCCAACCAAAAGCAGGAAAGAGAGAGAGAGGAAACAGAGAGGGACCAAGAGAGAGAAACCAGAGAGAGCAGAGAGAGAGAAGCACTTGGTGTGCTTGCTTTAAAAGAGGCTTTGTGCATGCTTAACTGAGTCCTCTTGCCACCAGGTAAAGCTGACTTAGAGATGACTAAGCCATGAGCGTCCCCCATCATTGGGACAAGCAGGGGTCAGCTGGCTGCCAGTTCCTAAAGTTCCCACCTCTTATTGTTATTAAAAAGGTGGGGGTTGGGCATGGCAGGTTAAGGAATAAGGATGATGAGTTCTGGAGACTGCTTCCTGCTGAACTGGGGGCATAGATAGTCTTTGGGGGATCCGAGAAAGCTGGGGTGCTGCCATGTCCTGGTAGCTGGTTGTTTCATCACAGTTCTGACAGAATGGGGCTCTGGTGTCTCTTTGAGACCTGGCAAGAAGTTAGCAGAACAGAGGACAAGGTTAGTTTTTTTTCTCTTAGGTCTTAGTACTTAATGGGAGAAGTGTGAGGTGGGGGAGGGGCTCCCAAGGGGGTCCCAGGACAAGGCTAGGAAGTCTCAAGGCCAGGAAAAAGTTGAGTAATAATTATTTGGAGTAAATCTGACCTGTAAATAGATCCAATTCTGCTCCCTGGAACTTAAAAAAAATCCTTTGAGTTTGTGAAAACATAAATATTAAGACACATTAGCAGCATACTCATGTTAGAAATGATTTGGCTGAAAGAATTAACACATGCAGCTGGCAGATTTTTAACACAATGAAAAGCACCTTAATTGTAAGGTCATAGTTACAGATGTAGTGGAATAGTATGGTGTTTAATACTGTTAAAACTTTATTGATTACTGTTAAGACTATAAACAGTAGCAACATTAAAATACCCATTTTTGAAATCTGTTTTGAAACAATTGGAGCCTTTGTTGCTGCTTTAAGCTGACAAAGCTACCAGTTGTCAAAAGCATCAGACACTTACTAGCTGGCAGCATGGATAGCCACCCCTGGTCCTCCACAGTTGTTGAAGTCAGAGGCTTTAAGGACATCTGCCTTCTGCTGATGGCATGAGACCTGTGGATTAGGAGCTTTTGGAAGACTTACCTACCGTTGGCACAAGCAACATGGAGAAAGTCAACTCCACTGCCCTCTTGTCCATGGTCCTTAGAGCCCTTTGCAGCAGTTGAGATGAAAGGCAGGATGGCTCAGTGGCTAGCCTTGTCACTTTTGTGGGTGGAGCTTCTTTCAGTGCCCATCAGTCTTCTTGGAGGAAATGGGTGGTGCCAGCAGCTGGCCTGTCTCTCTGTTATAAAAGCTTTTTAATGAAACATTTTAAATGCCATATTCTCTAGATCTCTGAGCATTTGAGGGCTATCTGACTGTCTAGCATACCTTAGTATACAAAAATATGTCTTTAGTTACTTGCCTTAAGCACACAGGTGGCTAGGTAAGGTTTTATCCCTGTAATTAATTAATCTGTTTGGAAAACTGGAACCAAGCTGAGAGGCTATGGAGGGATGTTTTACTCAGAGCCCTGCAGCCTGACTGTAACTGGTTTTAAGGTGGTTTTTGCTTCTCTGCACTCTGGAGAAAAGATTAAAGATGTCACCTCTCATTGTTTACAGGCCTTTGCCTATATGGGTGTTCCTGATATCCTAAAAACAGATAATGGCTCCTCCGCATATGCTAATCATCACCTCAAGGCCTTTTGCAAGGAACATCATATTAATCACTCCTTTGGCATCCCGCACATCCCTATGGGACAAGCCATTGTGGAACGCACTCATGCCACCCTTAAACAATATTTTAATAAAATAAAAAAGGGGGAATATAGAACCTCCCCCAATTCTCAATTATCCACTATACTTTATATTTTAAATTTTTTGACTATAGATAAAAATAACTTGTCTGCCATGGAGAAACATTGGAACAAACCCTCCTAAATATTGGGATGGGTGAGATGGAAAGCCATAATTACAGGACAATGGCCAACCCCCTATTAGCTAGGGTCTAAGGGGCTGTTTGTGTTTTTTCTCCAGGAACAGAGAAAGCTATTTGGATACCAGAACATGTTCTCCCTGTGGATCCTGATCAGGAATCTAATCCTGCTCTACTGGAATCTCTGGCCCAAGGAGGACGGAATGGTTTGGGCCTTGGTGTGGAAACCCCACATCCTGATGCCAGTTAGTCAGAAGAGAACATTCCCTGGGACTACTGGCTGACAATGTGCCACTAGAAACTTCATTACTGAGTAATTTGACCTTCCTGACACAGGGAAGCCTTTGCTTCCAGAGAGTGTTTAATGTTTCTCTGTTGCCTAATGGGTCATACTCGGTGTTGTCCATAGCTTTGAGTAATGCTTCCATTGCTGATTTTCACTCCAATGCCAGTTGTGAGAAATTGTTGGGGACTTAGAGATGTCCTATACCATAAACTTCCAGCAGGAACAGGATAATACTGCTATATGACTCCCCAGATCCAGGCCCCTAGGCTGAAAGCTCCCCAGGAAGTTATGACTTGCATAGGCCTTGCATTGGGGACATTGTGCTCCACCTTTAATGGGCCCTTGGGGGAGGGAAAATCTCTCAGTTGTTCTTCCAGAACCTGCTTCCTGAGCAACTGCTGGCCCCCTGAGGGACACTGGTGCCCTGGTAGTTTGAGTTCCTGTCCTCACCCCTATGATAATAAAAGAGCGACATGGGGGAGAAGAAATTATCCTCTGTCGCCAAGAAGGGACTTTGATATTGCAGCTGCCATCATTCCTGCCATTGCTGTGTGGGCAACTGCTGCTGTCATTGATGGGATTGCTGTCACTCAGTTCGCCGCCAATGCAGAGACTGTTAACCAGCTGGCAGGCAAGATCAGTGAAGACCTAGCTGCACAGAATGCCCTGCCTGAATGCTCATATTTGATTCGGACTCCCATATTCAGTTTGGACTCCTTAAATTAGCAAACTGCCTCACTTCGGGAAAAATTTGGGGTTTTGGGTTGGTGTAGCAGGCCTCCTGATCACACTTCATCATTCCTCTTGTGTCACCTTGATTGGAATGCAAATGTCTCTGTAGGGGTCAACTGCCTCAATGCTGGCAGGCCTCATCTTTTGTAAATTTTACCAGTGTTTTGACTCACCAGATATTAGAGGCCAATAAGACCCGAATTCCTCCTATTTTATCAGAGGGCTGGCAGAATGTCATGGCCCAGATTGGGGGTTGGTCACAGCTTTGGGGTGGCGCATTGTCTCTCAATGACTTGAGGCTGGTAGTGGTCAGGTCAGGGAATCTTGTGTTATGCAAGACCACACAGTTCTTTTCACAAAAGAAAGTCAGTCTGGCTCATGGCTCTCCCGACAATCATGAGGTCTGGTTACAGAAGCTGCAGAAATGAGGGTTCCCCCATGACGGGCAACTTGCAGCGAAGCCCCCCGCCTAAGACATGGGGTCACCAGGTTCCCCGAAGACGGGTAAGGGGTCGCGTACCCTGCATGACCTAAGCCTGGGGTCTCTCATAGAAAATAAAAAGGGGGAATTGTAGGAATTAAGACCTCAACTAAAAACTTATTCCCCATCCTGCTGCCCTCAGCAGAAGCAACTGTAACCCTAGATAAAAGGAGAGATGCTTTCAAATGCAAAATGCTAATGCTCTTTGGCTCTCTCAGCCTTGAAAGCACCCTAACCGGTCCTTGAAACCTGAGATGACTAACCGCCCCCTTTTGGTTCCCCCTCCTCCATCTGGTGCTGGGGTAAATAAGCTAGCCCCCCCCTCCAGTAAAGTGAGAGATATAATAAAAAGCCCTCTTAATATCAACCTCGACATCCTCCGCAGTTTCTCAGGCTTCTACAGCATTGCAGGCGCCGCACCAAGCACTAAATATTATAACTTTCAAACCATAGTTTCAACACTATGGGTAAATATTGTTACTTTCTAACAGTAGTAATGATTAAGTTCGCTGAAAGTGGTTAAATAACTTGCTTGTGAGGGGCTGGAAATGTAGTTTACTTGGTACAGTGCTTTTATAGCAAAAACAAAGCCTTCAGTTAAAACCCAGGAACTCTATGAAACCAGTTGTGATGATTCTTGCTTAGAATGCGAGGACTCAAGTAGAGGCAGGACAATAGAAGTTCTATGTTGTCTAGAACTACATGCTAAGTTCAAGGAAGCCTGTGATATATGATATATGGTGCCCTGTCCCAACATATCTGTGAATACACAATTATTCAGATATGCTGACTTCAACATATGTATCTTCCTTTTTTTTTTTTTTTTTTTTTTTTTTTTTTTTTTATCTGAGACAGGCCTTTATATTAGCTTGAAAAACTGTAAAACGTTGCAAGAGAACGGGCTTTAACTTAAGCCCATAAAATACTTTTATTTCTTTTTCCCTTACATCTCTCTCTCTTTATCTCTTCTTCTTCCCTATCCTTTCTTCCTTCTTTCCTGCCTTTTTATGCAGCCAAGGAAAATCACACAGAGTTGCAAATCTAGCAGAAGCATTATACTTGACCTTCTATTGTTTTTAAACTCCAAGTTTCACTCATAAACAGTTATGACTGCTGACAATTAACATCCCAACCCTTAGTCAATGAACTCAGAGAAAAAGCAAAATATAGAATGGCTGGGGCTTGATGCTCTGAATTATCCACCACAGTTGTGAGTCAGAGAAGTCTCAGAACAAGCTCCCTGCCAAGTTAATTACAGGCCAGTACTTGCTAGGAGCAGCTGGTTGCACCTGCTGTACCTGGAGTTGATTCATGGGGAGAGAGAGCAGTTTAATGTACTGAAGAGAGACCAACTGGGCTAATCATTAGAATTACAGCGATTGCACCAAACCACTCAAGCCACTAAGACACAAAACCTTTGAAGCCACAGAATGTAAAGCACCTGCTAAATTCAGCCCCACCCTGTGCGTTGGATCTCCAGGATAAATGTATATAGAGCATCCAGAATGCAGAAACACACTTATTCTCTTTTTTCTTTCTTTTCCATCCCCTTTCTCTCATTTCCTATCCCTTCCTTTCTAGATATAATTCAAATCTCCAGGCTTGGTGTGCATCATTACCTCATGAACCATCGCACTGGCCACCACTTCTTATTCTCTTTTTTTTAAAAAAATAATAATTCACTGTGTTTAATTCATGCAGAACATATACACACTGATGCAGCACCATTCACTGAGGCTGCATTCATTAAAGGAAAGTGGCTTTCCCATCCCCAAAAGCAATCAACTCTCATAAGCTCTGCCCTCTGAAGGGGCATTCATCTAGCAGTACAGCTGCATGACATTTTCATATATTTAAGTTTTAATCACCTAGATCAAATTACAGATCCAATACTTCAGATTCTCTGAATGGTTCCTTCTCAGTCAATTCCCTCCTCCCCCTAGGAAACTGCCATTCTTACTTCAAACAATATAAATGAATTTTAGGGTGCACGGAAAACCTCAAGTTTATTGCTTGATATTTATACCCTCAGGGTCTTTTCAACTTTCTATTCACCAAAGAAACAGCATCTGTCAAAATGTTTTGGCATGATAAGCCTGTTTTCTCTTAAGAATACATTACAATAAGTAATGACTAAAAGTTTATTCTTGTACCAATTGATATAAACTCTTGAGTCATCCCTAGCCACATGTCCATACTTTGTTTTTCTGAAGCCACTAAATTTCTGAAAACCAGGGAGACTTTAAGGCAATGGCTTCATGGTGATAGAGTAGCTTGAAGTCACAAGATACATGGTGATACTCTTCATCCTGTCAATGGGCCAGCCACGCATCCAAAGTACTTCTTGAGTAACTGGCATTACTCCATTTTGGACACTAAGAAGAATCCATTTCTGGGTTGGACATGAAACACAAGGTTAATTATGGTAATGTGTAGTAAACGCTTGGACTTAGTTAAGCACCAGAAGCACTGAGAAAGGGCAGCTCCAGGAGATGGTGGGGTTAGGAGAATATGGGTGGGGATTTGCTCAACAGCTGTTGTCATCCCCCCAACTTTGATCACAGTTGAGGTCAACCTAGCACCTGAGCCAACAGTTGCAAGCCTTTCTATTAGTCTCACACAGCCTGATGTGCAGACAAGTCATCAAATACTAATTTTTAGCTTTGGTCTGTTGCCCTGACTACTACCAGTCCTCAGGCTGCATATGTGCAGGCGGGCTGGGCTGTGTATAGGTCAATGGGGTAATGGGCAGAGAAGCTGTAAAGTGTGTGGTTCCCATCCCCACAGTGATGCTTTATTCTTGCCCCAGAGGAGTCCAAGGGAGCTTCTGCCTATGCCCTTCTCTGCACTCAAGCAGCAGAGCTGCTCTGGATAAGCCCACAGGAGGAGCACTGGAAGCCATGTGGTGAAAGTAGGACTTAGTGGGAGGGAGTTGATTGTGGGTAGTTTGGGATTCTGAGGAGGTATCACACAGGCACCACAAGAATGGGCGTCCCTCCTCCATAGCATTACTCCCAACCCCTCGCCTGGTGTTTTTGTCATGGCCACTGATCCCAGCCTCCTTGGACTGGGTTTTTCAGGCTGCCTGCTTCAGAGCCTCCTGCTGAGGCTTTCCTCTGAGTGAAGACATTTTGATGAGGCTGGCTTCCTTGACAGTGTGGCCCTGGAATGAGATCCCTGGGGCAATTGAGCAGGGTAAACACCATGAGCCTTCAGGGGCTTTTCAAAGCTTTGTTCCTGGCATGTAGCAAAGATCTGTGCTTCTGTCTCCTCAGCCACCAAGGTCTAGGGGATTGGCATGCACTTGCAGACCTAGAGAGTAAATAGTACTTGCAAGACATAAAACTATTGATGGGAAAACCATCAATTTTGTTCTCCTTGACAAAGTGTAACCCCCCATTCCCATCCCATCTCACTACTGGAAGGTTGCCACACATTAAGTTGCTAGACCCTAATGAGAATTCAGGAGTTCACAATGAAAATTGGACTGAGCAACATTTTGTGTTCGCTCTTTGCATCTCCACTCCACAGTGAAGTAATTTTGAGAATTCATTGCAAAGAAATGTGCGTTTTCTGGTCACAGCCTTCACCCCCCCATCCCCTTTTATTTCCAGAAGTCCCTTATTAATTTTTTTAAACCTTTGGATGGCTGAGGTCCGGAAAGCACTCCAGTTCTTGTACGGTCATTGTCTGTAAAGCCTACAGATGAGTTGAGACACTTAAAGAAAATCGGTGTCACTTTTGTACACGTTCATGTTTGGAGGATTTACAAACTACATTAAGCCCTTGCCTTCTTAAGTTTTGCATGGATTCATTCCACTGCATTTTGTTGACTGGAGATATGCTATGATGATAATTAGTTTTAGTTTCCAAATAAAACTAGCTTATGTATTCTGTCATTCATATTGAAACACAGTGACCATGTCAGACATGTCATTTCAAGTTACTTTCAGTTGTTTCACTTTGGCATCTATTACAGTTAAAATTTTTCTCTGAGAAATACAGTGAGTGATATTTTGATTTTTTTTTTTCTGTTTGAATAACCTGCAGAAGTATTGCCCGAGTTTTCTGGATTGTTTGACTTTTCTTTGTTTGAAATCCAGCTTTGTTTTCTTGAGGAAACTATTCTTAAATCACAGGAATCCAGGACTCAAAATCCTGAGGAACAGGATGTTGGCAAAAATTGGAAATTAATAAGGAGTTACATAATTGCCTACAAAATCAAATGACCAGGATACCAGTTGCTTTTCTGCCCCGACCTGCAGGGCAGTCAGTGTCAAACTGGGAGACCCTTAGGGGAATTGGAGGGCAAGGGAGGAGAAGAACAGCAGCAAGTATATATTCTGATCAAGACTTATATGGGACCATGGGCAGTATGTAAGCAGGGGAGGGGTGGTGGTGGTGGTGGTGGTTTGCAAGTAGGCAGGATGAGGGGTCAGTAGAGGGAATGCCCTGAACTAATCTTTAACTGGCTGTAAAACTGCAGCAGGAGGAATATCCTGAGCTATTCTTTAACTGGTTCTAAAGCTACAACAGGAAGACTTTCCTGAGCTATGTTTTAACTGGTTGTAAAACTGCAAGCCTGTATCTAGGAATACTCTGCTAAACATTCTGCTTACTTCTTGAGAGGCAGTAATTTACTATCTCAGAGGCCTGAGGTAGTAAGAATGGTTATGGCCCCCAACACTTTTCTTCCCTGGACTATTATAACATGTGAGAATACATGCTTTTGTTTTAGTGTTTCTTAGAATTTGACTTGCTTCACTAAATGGAGACTGATTGTAGTATAAATGGTGGTTCCTAGGCTTTTTTTTCTCCTAAGGATGTAATGGGAGGCATTTTGCTAAATATTATCTCTACTAGAAAAGTCTCTACATCCTTGTGTAGGCTTGCTTTGAACTCAAGGCTTACCTGCCTATGTTTCTTTAAGGGTAGCTAACAGGTTTGTTTATCTTTTTCCAGCTTTAAAAACTCTTTAATTTGTAGATTTATTCTTGAAGAAAAGTGGGGTTCAGATGGTATTCTGTGAAAAAGGATTGCAGTTTACAGTCTGTCCCTCATTCATAGCTTTTCTTGGTCCTTTATTGTGAAATTGATAGGAAGTCCAATTTAGCAGAAATACACTTTGTAGTCACATAAATTTCAGTTCAGATCCTTAGTTTTCATTGTATGGTTTTGAAGCTTTGAGCATCTCACTTAACTTCTAGGCTTGTGTGCATCTTTCTTCCTTCCTTCCTTCCTTCCTTCTTTTCTTTCTTTCTTTCTTTCTTTTTTTCTTTCTTTCTCTTTTCCTTGCAAGGGGTAGTAGTATTATATGTTTTTAGGAATACATCAAACAGTAATTGATTTACTGTGCTCCAATATTGTGTCAGTGGCTGGTTCTTGGTGGCTAAATTGATAACTTTGATACATAATACATGACTTTAAAAAGTGTTTATTAAAATAATGTTTCTGTACATATGATGATTCAGTCAGGAAATGCACTTGTCACCAAATCTGATGACCCAATTTCAGCCTCAAGAACCCCACAATGAAGGAGAGAACCAACTCCTGAAAGCTGTCCTCTGACCTCCACATTCACACTGTGACATTGATTCCCCATGTTAAACTTACAACTGAATATAAAAATTTCAAAAGATGTCATTTGAACAGAAGCATGATGGAAACTATATTGTTTCAACACTTGTCGGCTATCTTCTTGGTGGGATTCCATGTGGCTTGGCAGGAAGGAATTCTGAACAGCTGTGTTGTGTGATTTATGAAATGCCAAGAGATGGATTGTTTTTAGTATGAGCAAAGTGTGTCTGTCTTAGTCAGTGTTCTATTGCTATGAAGAGACACCATGAACATGCTAACTCTTTTTTCTTTTGAGAATAAGAAAGCATTTTAATCATTAATTACAACTCGCTATAGTTTGTTTGGCCACTCTGATCAGTTAAGTTTAACAATGGTGATTTCATAGGTAATCTCTGAAGTTGAAGACATAGAAGGCTAGCATGGCAATTCTTATAAACTTATACATTTGATTGGGACTTGCTTACAGTTTCACAGGTTTAGACCATTGTCATCATGGTGAGAAGCATGGCAGCATTCAGGTAGACATGTTGGAGGAAAACTAGCTGAACTTACTTTATATGGATCCACAGGCAACAGAAAAAAGAGAGACTCTGGGTTTGGCTTGGTTTCTGAAAATTCACAGTCTACCCCCAGTGACATAGTTCTTCTAGCAAGGCCACACCTACCCCAATACAACCACACCCCCTAACCTTTCAACTGGTGGCACTGCCTATGAGGGCCATCCTTATTCAAACCACCACAGTGTCTTAAGTTACAGTCAGCTTAACTTTTCCTTTTTCCCCTGACCTTGAAAACAATATGTACAGCTTTAAGACATTTCTCTGGTTTGATCAATATAGAACTGGACTGGGTATTTGCAGAATACACAGTTCAGAGACTTAAGCACATCATTCACTGGACAGTATGTATAGCAGGAAGCAGTGATTAAGTCAGTGTAGCAACTTAGTTTACAATGTTTAAAATAAGAAATGGAGTTGATGTGCTTTAGAACTGTTTACCTGACCAAACCTAATAAATATACTTAAGCACATCATTCACTGGACAGTATGTATAGCAGGAAGCAGTGATTAAGTCAGTGTAGCAACTTAGTTTACAATTTTTTAAAATAAGAAATGGAGTTGATGTGCTTTAGAACTGTTCACCTGACCAAACCTAATAAATATCCTTGACCAAGGTACCTGGGAAAACTGGGGCTTTGATGCTAGTTTCACTTAAAGTTAACAGTACACTCTTACAGCCTCAAAATATGTATAGTTGTAACTGACTAGGATAAACATTCATATGGAAGTGATTATTGTTGTGTTGTGTCTTCTCCCAAGCTTAATGCAGTGAAGGAAAGAGAAGGAAACTATTAGTAGGAAGAAGTGTATTTCATGCATATGTCCTCAAATATATAGTTTCAATTTTGCTGAGCAGTTGAACTGGCAGACCCAGTACTGGAATAATGTGATTAAATTCTGTGTTGTGCAATGGGGATTTCTTTCTTTAATCTCTTCAGAGTAGTATGTTGGGACATTTGTATATTATGGATGGTAAGTGAAAGAAGGGGGAAAGGTGTGAGGTATTTACTCTTTAAGCCATAGTGTAGGTTTCCTGTGGGAAATTTTTTAATTTAATTTTTTTTTAATTTTAAATCCTCAGTTCCCCTAGCCTCCCTTTGTCCTGACCCCTGCCTCCACCTCTTCCTATACTTCATCTCCCCCCATATCAGTGTTGATCAAGGTATCCCACCATAGGGAATGGGGTCCAAAAAGCCAGGCCCTTCCCCTGGGATAGGTCCTGGTGCCACTGTCAGGCCCCAGGCCAACATATCCAGTCACATAACTGTCACCCACACTAAGAATGTCTAGTTCATATATACCAATTTTTTCTAGGGTACCTCCTACTTTTCTCTTCTAAGAGGTTCAATGTGGCTGGATTGATGTTGAGGTCTTTGATCCATTTGCATTTGAGTTTTGTGCATGGTGACAGACATGGTTCTATCTGCAGTCTTCTACACACCCTCATCCAATTGTGCCAGCACCATTTGTTGAAGATGCTATCCTTGCCCCATTGTATAATTTTAACTGTTTTGTCGAAAATCAGATGTTCATAGGTGTGTGGGTTAATATCAGGGTTTTCAATTCGATTCCATTGGGCTTCCTGTCTATTTTTGTGCCAATACCAGGCTCTTTTCAGAACTATAGATCTGTAGTAGAGCTTAAAGTCAGGAATGGTGATGCCTCCTGATGTTCTTTTATTGTATAGGGTTGTTTTGGCTATCCTGGTTCTTTTGTTTTTAAATATAAAGTTGATTATTATCCTTTCAAGGTCAGTGAAGATTTGCGGTGGGATTTTAATGGGGATTGCATTGAATCTGTAGATTGCTTTCTGTAAGATTGCCATTTTTTACTATGTTTATCCTATCTATCCAAGAGAATGGGAGATTTTTCCATGTTCTGGTATTTTCTTTAATTTCTTTTTTTAGAGCCAGAAAGTTCTTATATAGGTCTTTTACTTCTTTGGTAAGCATTACACCAAAATACTTTATGTTGCTTGTGGCTATTGTAAAGGGTGATGTTTCTCTGATTTCTTTCTCTGCCTCTTTGTCCTCTGAAAAAAGTAGGGCTACTGATTTTTTTTGAGTTTATTTTGTATCCTGCTAGTTTGCTGAAGTTGTTTATCAGCTGTAGGAGTTCCCTGGTAGAGTTTATTGGGTCACTTATGTAAACTATTATATCATCTGCAAATAGAGACAGTTTGACTTCTCCCTTTCCAATTAGGATCCCCTTGATCTCCTTTTGTTGTCTTATAGCTTTAGCTAGAACTCAAGTATGATATTGAAGAGATATGGAGAGAGAGGGCAGCCTTGTCTTGTTCCTGATTTTAGAGTCATTGGCTTAATTTTCTCTCCATTCAGTTTGATGTAGGCAGTGGGTTTGCTGTATATTGTTGGTATTATGTTTAGGTATGTTCCTGTTATCCCTGATCTCTCCAAGACCTTTGGAAAATGGGAAATAGTTTACCACAGGACCAGGCAATCCCCCTCTTAGGCATATACCCAAATGATCCACATCCATGCAACAAAACATCTGTTCAACTATGTTCATAGCACCACTATTTATAATAGCAAGAACCTGGAAGCAACCTAGATGCCTCTCAATTGAAGAATGGATAATGAAGATGTGGCACATCTACATAATGGAAAACTACTCTGCAGGAAAAAAAAATAATGGTATCTTGAAATTTGCAGGCAAGTGTTTGGCACTTGAAGAAACCATCCTGAATGAGGTAACCCAGTCACAAAAAGAAGAACATAGTATGTACTCAGTCATATATGAATTTTAGACCTAGAGCAAAGGATCACCAGCCTATAATTCACTCCACCAGAGGAACTAGGATACAAGGTGCATTCTAAGAGATACATATAAAGTCCCTCACAGAAATGGGAAGGGACAAGTCCCCCACAGCACAGGGGATGTGGGGGGGGCAGTGAATGGAGAGAGAAAGAGAGGGGGAGGAGAGGAAAGCACATGCAACTACGAAGATTGAGTCAGGGTAGGAATAGAAGTCAGGAGAGAGAGAGAGAGAAAGAGAAAGAAAGAGAAAGAGAAAGAGAGAGAAAGAGAACATAAAAGAGGGAGCCAATATTGTTTGAAGAGAAAATTTGAACCCAAAGAAAGGTCTAGAGACCTACAAGACTGCCACCAGCTAACAATATGAGCTTCCGTGGAAAGGCTACCATAAATGCCCTTCCCGGAGAGTGAGATCAACAAGTAACTTATCCATGGAGCCCTCACCTAATATCTGTTGGAAACAGGAGCAAACACCCATACATAAACACTGAGTCGAACTAGAACACAGATACAGATGGAGAGTACAAGACCAGGCTGCAGAAACACATAGAGACAGCTGACCTGAACAAGGAGGTGCTAACAGGCCGCCAGACTGATAGCTGGGAAGCCAGTATGGGACTGACTCAGGCCCCCCTGAATATGGGCCTCTGCTAGAAGGACTGAACAGTCTAAGGGACCTCAGACAGTGGAACCAGGATGTATCCCTGGTGGAAAAAAGGACCTTGCGAACACATCCCCCATGGAGGGATACTGACTTAACCTAGAGATAGAAGAGTAGCCCTAGTCCTTAAATCAAATGACCTGGCAGATCTACATGACCCCACTGGTATGATATTGTCCTACATATGGAATTGGGGTGGGGGGATGGGAGGGGAGGGTGGTTAGGGTGCATGTGAGAGGGCAGAGAGGGTAAACGTAAGGGAGGGAGGAGAGGAGGGAGGGAGGGAGGAAGAGGGAACTGGGGTTGACATTTAAAATAATAAAATAAAAAACAAAAAATGAAACAAAAAATATCTAGTTCAGTCCCATGCAGATCCCCAGTGGTTACTTCACAGTTGATGAGCTCCTAATAGCTCAAGTCAGCTGTCTCTGTGGTTTTCCCATCATGCTCTTGACCCCCCACTCCCCCATTGTTCATATGATCCCTCCTCCATCTCTTCAACTGAACAGAAGCTCAGGCCAGTGCTTGGCTTTGGGTCACTACATTTGCTTCCATCAGTTACTGGATGTAGGTTCTATGATGACAATTAGAGTAGTCACTAATCTGATGAAAGAGGAAGGCCCTTCAGACACCCTCTCCATTATTGCTAGGAATCTTATCGGGGGTTGTCATTGTGGATTCCTAAGAATTTCTCTAGCACTAGGTTTCTCACTAATCCCATAATGGCTACCTCTATCAAGATATCTCTTTCATTGCTCTCCCCATTTGTACCTCTTTCAGCTTGGTCTTCTTGATTCCTCATGTTCTTATCCCCTTATCCCCTCCCTTCTTTTCCCCTCCTAGTTTACCCAGGAGATCTTAACTGTTTTCCCTTCCTGGGGCCTTCTATGTGTGTCCCTCTTAGGGTCCCTCTTTTTACTAGCTTCTCTAGATAGCCTGATTATCCTCTTCTTTTCACCTAATAGCTACTTATGAGGGAATACATAGAGGTTTATGTTTCTGAGTCTGAGTTACCTCATCCAGGATGTTTTTTTTTTTTTTTCTTGATCCACTTATTGGCCTGCAATTTCAAGATGTGTCATTGTTTTTTACCTCTTAGTAATATTTCATTGTGTAAAAGTGCCTCATTTTCTTTATCCATTCTTTGGTTGAGAGATTATTCTTTGTTCATAACAGCTGGAAATAAGACTATCCAAATGTTCATTATTTGATGAATAGAAAAGTGAAATGAAGGTTGGAACATTTTTACAATAAAACAATGATGCTACAACATGGATGGATCTGGAAATATGTTGCTAAGTGAAAAAAAATCACAGAATATTGAGTACATGGCACATTCATTAAACCTTTTTACAGGAGGCAGATGTCAGTGCTTGTCTAGGACCAATAGAAAAGTACAGATGTTGGATTTTTTTTTTAACATGACAGTGCTCTGAAATTAGATGATGATTGCATAACTCTGTGAACAGTCTAAAACATGGAATTGTACAGTCTACATTACTAGGTTTTGTGGGATGAGAATTTGAATAAAGATGTTAAATGCAAATTCTTACTGTTGTACATGCTCAGTTGCATACATGTTCTCACATATACACGTATATACATACAGAAATTAAGCCAGTGTGCATCCTAGATTGTCCGTAGAAGAGAAAAATAACATGAGTGGATGAGTAAGTGAATCCAGATAACTAGGTTTTTCTTTTTTTATAGATATTTTTTCATGCAATATTATTTTGATCATGTTTTCCCTCCCCAAACTCCTCCTATATACTTTCTACCTCCCTACCCACCCAACTTTTCTTTTCTTTTCTTATTTTTTACCTCTTTCTCTCAAAAGATACTAAGAAAAAATAAACACAAAGCCCCCCTCATCTCAAAAGTAAACAAACAACCAGCAACAATTGCAAAGAAGACATGGAGCTCATTTTGTGTTGGACAGCCATGCCTGGACATGGTTATCCGCCCTGGTTTTTATATGCAGTGACACTTATTTGAAGAAAATAATTTTCCCTTTTCCAGATGCTATCAATTGCAAATGGCTTCTGTGTCCACTTCCCCTCTCAGTGATGGGACTGGACTGAACTGAATCTAGAAAGATCTTGTGCATGTTCCCATAGTCTTTGTGAGTCCACAGGTACTGAGAAAACACTGGTTCTTTTGAGTCACCCACCACCTCTGGCTCTTGCTGTCTTCCCACCTCTTATTACTGGTTCACCCCCAAACTTAAGGGGTTGGATGAAAATATTATATTTAAGGCTAACTGCTCCAACATCTCTCAGTCTTCTGCATATGGTGCTGTTTGGGTCTCTGTGTTAATTCTTGTCTTCAGCAAAAAGCTTCTCTGGTGAGGGCTGAATGAGACACTGAGCTATGGGTACAGCAGTCTGCCACTAGTTCCTTGTTGCTATGTTCCTTTAGCAGAATAATAGTAGACTTTCCCCTAATCTCTGATTTACCTAGTCCTGTGTTCTTGACTCTTCAACACTGTAAGACATAGGTTCCACCTCATAGAGTGAACCATAAATCCAGTCAAACATTAGGTCACTATTGTACCATTACATCTTGCAGGCAGTTCACTGTTGTAAGCATCAATGTTGTGCACCCACATATAGATACTACAAATAGACATAAAACTAGAGTTGCAGATCCAGTGAAATACCATTACCATTCTTAAAAATCACAAAAGAAGAAATAATTGCAGACACCCTGTCCTACAGAGCTGCCATGATGACACCTGGTGTAGTCTATTTTTGGGTGTTGGAGGTGAGCTCAGATGCTCAGTTATATTTACCTTGACCTTGCAATACATCTGAGGTAAAGTCTGGTTCCATAATTCCTCTACTGCAGTATAGACTCATTAGGAAATGGTCATATAAAAACAATGAACTTATTGTGTGAGTAGGAAGCAGCTTCAGCCTGAAGCAAAAGAACTTTACTACATGGTTGCATGTATGCATGCCTATGTATGTGGGTGCCTGTCTGCATGTATACACGTGCATGAGTTTGTGTGTGCCTGTGGGTGTGGGTATGCCTTTCATGCGTGGTGATCCTAGAACAACCTTGGAAGTCCTTCCTTAGTTCCTCTCTACCTTGTTTTTTTGAGATACTGACAGTCATTGGCTAGGACTCAACTAATATGGCTACGCTAACAGGCTAGGGAACGCCATGGTCACAGCTGTGTTCACCTTCCCAGTGTTGAGATTATAAGCATGCATCACCACACTTACTCAATTGTGTGCAAGCATGCTATTGACTGAGACATTTCCTCAGATAAATTTTCTTCTTTATGTTCCCCATTCTAACTTCTCTGTTGTCTACCATCTGTGTTATTCCTTTGTCCCCCTATAAAATGATACACGACTGCCAAAGTTCCAGGCCTCTTTGCATACAGCACAACTGGTTCCTGGAGGATCTTTGCTTTTGAAATCACCACTTTTCTTTCCTTCACTTCTGGTCCTATTGCCAGTTGACTATACTTCCAAGTAGCCAATCAGATGCTGGTGGGCAAGGGTTGGGAACAGTATTTGCCTAGCATGTTTAAAAGAAACTGGATTTAACCTGTGATTGGGATGGGGTGGCAAGAGCCTAGTGCTAGCTAATTCAGACACTAGCAATACTAATAAATATGGACTGCTATGCCCTTGCAGCTTGGGGCTGCAGGTGGAACAAGGAAAGGCTCAAGGTGTGGAGTGAAGTGCTCCTGAAGCTCATAACTGCAGACAGACATGGTAGGGCCTTACACTCACAGCCAGGTAAAGCCCAGGATCCTGGGTCAGGACGAAGGTATCCTTTAGGTACATCTCTACCATCGACCCCAGAAAGCAGTGACCTCAAAATGCAAGGAAAGGTCTGATCTCTCAAGTACCTGCCTCTCTGAGGTTCCTCTTCCCAGGACTTCAGGGACATCTGAATTCTCACTGGCCTACATCCAGCACCAGATTTGTACTGGTCTTTTAGAGTCTGGATGGTGTAGGTGCCTGGGAGCTTTCTTACATGGCCTTTGTTTAGCATCAGAAATGCACTGGCCTGGGAAGCTGCAACTAGGAGTCCCAGTAGACTCTGAGGAAGATACAGGGGTAACAAAGGGGAGCAATGTGACTGTGGTTTTTGTCCCAACTCAGACTGAGGTTATATCCTTGCTGGAATAAAGCCTGTGACTCCAGGCAAGTTTCTTCACCTCTCTGGGCCTCAATCCTTCAGTTCAGCATGTGCAGTGTGTTCTTTGCCTCTAAAGAGCCTCACAACTCTTCCTGGGTGAAGCTTGATACTGTGTATGGAGCCCAAGCCACAGCCCTGCAGATACTGTGGACATCATTTCACAGTGATAAACAGGCTGGGAATGGCTGTGTGTTTCCTGAAGTCTAGCCTCAGTTACCTAAGCATGAGGCTGGGCCTCCAACTCATGCACACCAGATACACAACTCCCCTGGATCTCTTTAGGTGGTGGAGACAACTAGCATGTTATGTGGAGGATACTAGGCATTAGCTATCTGCTGAGGCTCTCTTTCCACCCATGATCTCTAGGCACACTCGCTTTTCCTGTGTTGGCTTGTGGCTTCTCTATGGCTGGGGCCTCAGCACATGTGGCCTAGTTTTCCATGGGGTACATGTCCATGGCCTGGTTTTCTTTCTAAGGCTCCATATCTCTGAGAGAACTGTGAATATGAGCCCTGGAGAAGTCACGAGCTGCTTCTGAACAAGGCTACCTTGGTTTCCTAAGGCCCAAACACACAACATTTGCTGCAGCCTTCTAAGACAGTTTGTCGGTACTATCAGAGTGCATCCAGGGGTTCTGGAGTCCAGTGCTACAAACACCTGCTCTCACTGGTTGCTGTGCCAATGGCCCATCAGGGCCAGGAGATGGGGGAAGTGGTTATTAAGTACAAACTGTGTACACAGAAAATTGACTCAGCACTTCACAATTGTCCTTGTTTATTCTCACTCACTTATACTTCTGGGTGTGATCATCTTCCAGTCCTGACTCAGATGGAGAAAGTAAGGCACAGAGGTTTCATGCTGGGTTAGATCTTGGTGTGTAGAAGTAAGACAGAATATGTAATATGTGCCAGACTGGTTGCCATGGGAATGGGGTGACTCAGATGGAGAAAGTAAGGCACAGAGGGTTCATGCTGGCTTAGATCTTGGTGTGTAGAAGTAAGACAGAATATGTAATATGTGCCAGACTGGTTGCCATGGGAATGGGGTGAAAATCAGTGAGGGTGTACAGAGGGGCTTAGCCTCATCACTTCCCTGGAATGTCTTGGCACTGCCAGGTGGGAGACCTAGGCCTCCAGCAGAACCCAGCTACCAGACAAGGCCCTGACACCAGAGAGAAAATAGCTATTGCACGGCCCTGAAATACATCAGCAGAAGCAGTTTGGACCTTTTCCTCTATTTCTGGCTATAACTAAAGGTGCTAGTTTCTCTCTTTCAAATAAACTTAGCCCATCTAAGAAGTCTACAGAAGTGCCTGAAATAGTTTGTGAGCTTGCTTTATGCCCTATAACAGTTGTGAACATTTGTTTTTATCATTGGCATTTCATTTATTTATTAGGGGTGTCAGATTATTGGGATTATGTGGAGTGTTTGGAATTTGGAGGACATTTTACAAGAGTTGTTTCCACTTTGTGGTTTCTCTGAATACAATTCAAATCCCCAGGTTTGTATTATTACCTCATGAACCATCTCATTGGCCACCACAGTCACTTTGTGATCAAATTTACTGTCAGGGCTTTGAGTTTCAAGGACAGTTTGAAGCTTTGCTACTGGCTCATGCCAGCAATCCCAGCATGTGGGAGGCTAAGGCAGAAGGATCTCTATGAATTCTAGGCCAACCTGGTCTACATGGTGAGTTCCAGGCATAGCAAGGCTATGTGGTGAGACACTGCCTCAAAGCAAAACAAATAAAAGAGAAGATTTGGGTACGGTGAAGCAGACCTGCAGTCTCAGTACACAGGAAATGATGGTGGGAGGCTGAGAAGTTCAATGTCATCCCTGATATATGCACAAGCCACTTTGAGACAAGCCTGGGCTACAGGAGAAGAAAAAAAAAATGGGAAAAAAAAACCAGAAGTTTTCTCTAAAGCAGTCTCCATGTATATGTCAGTCACACTTAAGGACAAGCACCATGCTGAGGAGGCCATCAAAAAAATGATCTCACTGGTATCTGTTTTTACTTTTTATTTCATATTACTTAGCTATTTTGGGGGGTGGAGCCTTTTTTTTGTTTTGATTATGTGATTTCCAATTTTGTGTTTTTTTTTTTTTTTTTTTTTTTTTGAAAGAAAATGAAGA
Organism: Phodopus roborovskii; assembly: GCF_943737965.1. Classification (NCBI taxonomy): domain Eukaryota; kingdom Metazoa; phylum Chordata; class Mammalia; order Rodentia; family Cricetidae; genus Phodopus; species Phodopus roborovskii. The sequence continues at coordinate 145,820 of NW_026126812.1, read as the reverse complement.
TCATAAAGTTCGGTGGAGTTGGAGGTGGAGAAGATATAGGAGGAAGTGGGGAGAGGAAAACATGATTAAAATATATTGTATGAAGTCTTTTTTTTAATTAAAAAAAGAGTTTAAAAAAGAAAGCTCCATTTAACAAGAGAAATACCTGGTACAACCATTGAGTACTGAAAATATCCTGTTAGGTATATGGGTGATGTATGGTTAGTGAGCTTACCTGAATTAAAGCTTCCCAACTGGCACTGGTTTTCCTCTTTCCTGTGTTTTTCAGGTCCATGCATTGTCTTAGTATTTTTTAAACTGACTTTAGTAATGAGATTAATCTTTTCATGTAATTAATTAGAAATTTCACATATTCATACAATATGTTTTCTTCCTATTCATCCACCTAATCCCTCTCCACTTCAACTTCTTATTCCCTTCTTTCTTTAAAAAATTATAATTCACTTTGCTCAGTTTATGCTGCCCATATAAGCACAGGTGAGGGGCAATACACTGAGGCCCTGTAGATCAATGGGGTTCCATTCTTAAAGGATACTCTCTACTCCTCAACAGCAATCAACTGTCAATATCTCCTCATAAGCCCTCATAAACCTCACAATCCCTGCCGTCCAAAGGGACATTTGTCTAGGGGTATAGCTGTATGACATTTTGGATTCATAAGCTTTTATCACCTACATCAAAATACAGAGCCAGAGAATCTGAACTGTTCTTTCCTAATCAATACCATTTCCAACCTAGGAAACTGCCGTTCTTCAATCAATATGAATTAATTTTGAGCAGCACAGAAAACCCCAGGTTTCTTGCTTGGTATGTATACCTCAAGGCTTTTTTCAACTTTCTATTCATGGATGAAATAATCTCTGTCAAAACGGTTTGGCATGGTAGGCGCGTTTTCCCTTAATAACACATTACAGTGGATAATGATAGAACTTTCTTCTAATACCAGTTAATATAACCTCTTGGGACACCATTGGCCACATGTGAATACTTTGTTTCTTTGAAGCCACTAGATGATTTCTGAAGGCCATGGCCACTTAAAGACAATGATTTTGTAGTGATCGATTGGCATAGTCACAAAAAACACTGAGATACTCTTCAGCTTATCCATGGGTCGTTCACACATCCAAGGCATTTGAGTGCCTAGCAATGCTCCACCTTTTTCTCTGTTGTACAAGAAACAAAGGGGTAAATTTTGTCAATGTGTTGTAAGTACTTGCAAGGACTTAGTTAAGCACCAGATGCACTGAGAAAGGACAGCTCCAGGAAATGGTGTGGGTAGGGGAACATGGGTAGGCATTTCCCCAGCAGCTGTTGCCAACCACCCAATCTTGAACACTTTGCCTCTGGCCACAGTTGAGCCAACAATTCCAAGCCTTTCTATTGGGCTCACAATGGGTGATGGACAGCCGAAACGTCCAGTCATAATTCTTAGATGTGGCCTGTTGCCCCTCCTACTACCAGTTGGCTGGCAGCACATGCACATGTGGACAGGGATATGTACTGGCCAGAGGGAAATCCGAGGAGAAGCTGCTGAGTTTTTTTTTTATTGCCATTGACACTAGGATGCTTGTTTCTCCCCTCAGCTGCCTCCCAGGGAGAGGCCACCTGTGTCCTTCTCTGACCAGGGAGACTCATGGTAAGAGGGCTACATAGTTGATGGAGTTGAGGACAGTTTGGGATTCTGAGGAGAGGTCACTGGGGCTGGAAAATGATGGGGGACCCTCCTCCATAGGATCAGGACCCCCGTGTGGGTGGCTCAGCCACTGATCCCAGCCACCTGGGATCAGCATTCTCAGGCTGCCTGCTTTAGTGTCTCCTGATGAGACTTTCCTCTGAGGGAAGACTGTTCAGTCTTCAGGGGGTTTTCCAGGCTTCCTTCCCAGGATGCAGCAAAGATCCAGGAACTGTCCCATCTGCCTCCTCAGCCAACATGCTCCTCCTTGCAAACTGGTTCTCACTGTGATATAACAATAGCCTTGCCAAGCAAATGAGCCCCAAGATCCAGAACTCACTCACTCAGAACTCTGTCCAAAAGGTGCTGAGTTCTTCTGTACCATCATTCTGTCTTCTACTTGTCCTTGCTGGATTTTCAGGTCACTGGTCTCTTCTTGGTTTCTACACATAAAATTCAAGACCTCCAAGTGATGTGTCAGCAGGACACAATCACCCTGCAGTTTCTTTTTCTCCTGCCTCAGCACCTCCACCTTCTTGTTCAGGTCAGTCTCTTCCATTAGAGTCGACTGTGCAGACTCTGGAGAGACACTCTGCATTGTAATACCCAACCAGTATCCTGTTGACACCCTGCCTCCAGAAACCACCTACCTGAAAGAGCTCATGTTTCCAGGAAGACATAGCCAGATTCTGATACAGCCATGACAGCTGGACTCAGGAGGTCAAAATGAGATAAGATCTATTTCTGAAAAGAAACAAACAATTAAGGAACACCACTATACCAAAAAGGGATCCATGTCCTTTCAGTAGAAAGTAGATTCCCCAACTACCCTTAATAGACCATGGTAATGGGAAACATCAGCAAGCTTAGACAGGAGACCCAAGGTGATTATCTATGTATTCCACAGCCTCCCAGCCTGTAAAGCCTGGGACTGAGCTCAAGAACCTCAGAGCTGACTGACATTCCTTTAACAGTACAAGTCTCTTTTCTATATCGAGGCTCCTGTGATACTAGCACAGTGGTGGCGGGGCTAAACATATCTGTCATACTTAGCAAACTGAGACTAAGATGCATAAGTCCAAGAGTATCTTGCTAAGGCTTCTTCCTGAAGAGCAGAAAGCCTAGAACCAGAGCTTTGGACTTTCCAGTCAAGGGAAATCACAACACAGAGAGAATGCCATTGTGTAGCCAATGGGTTCCATGCCAAGACAGGCACTTACAGATTGAAGATTGTCTCCTTGGTCAGCTCATTGAACTTTTCTGATACCTTGGTGTTCTCATTCTCAAACATCCTAAGTTCACACATGACCCTTTTATGTTCCAACTTCAGTTTCTCATAGAATGGATTTGGCTTGTGGTAGGGTCTAGAAACAGAAGGAAATAACCCCATGAACACAAGCCTCAAGGATCATGTGAATTCAAGTTGTATCCTGCTCTGGCATAGGCGTTGGATGCCACATTCTGCCTCCTAAGTACTGGGATCTAAGTACTGTTATCCTGTCGCTGGGTCAGCTGTTTCTGGATGCTCAGATGGAGGTTGTCCTGGCCCTATGAGTTCACTCATCAGTCCTAGATGCTCCCTCAAGCTCTCTATGTTACGAGTAGTCTATTCCAAATATCTGGGCACACCTGATGTTGCAATGTGTTTTCTCCTGTTTTAGAACAGTGTTTCTACATCTTAGGTGACTTTAAGTGAACAGTTAAAGCACATAATCCATGGGTTTCGACCCTACATCAAGATAGCTATATTATCTTCCCAACAGATAGCTAGGTGTCACTATGGTGAGAACTTAAGACAATAGCATTGTTGCTTAAACTGGGGCCACATCATAATGTTAAAAAACAAAGCAGAAGACAATATCCCAACACTAGAACAAAAAGAACAGCCAAGCAACTGTTCAAGGCACCACTACGGTCTGATGGTTTTCAGGTCAGCTTCATAGCCACTGAGGCAATTGATGATCCCAAAGTTTGAGGCCTTTCAATTGTACCCAGACATTGTGCCACACATAATTAGGAATCTACATTTTAAAAAGGTGGTTGTTTCTATTTTCCTATAATCAATAAGCCAATATTAGGAACAGTATATGTAATTCCAATCAAGGAAACATGGAAAATATATAAAAGACCCACATAGGATCTGCGCTGTGAACATCTCATGTGTGGGTGAGCTTCATAAAACCACACCCAAGGATTTATAGCCTGGTAGTCATTGTTGGGTTACAGGGACAGACATATTTTTCAGTGGTGTAAAGACTGGTGGCATGGCTCTGGTCCAAGAAATAACTTTCCCATCACACCTGCCCTTTTAAGCTGCCCCAATGACATTCATATGTATCATTTAAATAACACTTCGAAATAGAAGGTCTAGATAGGAAGAGGAAGGGGATGAGGCAGAGTGGGAGTTGCATAAGTGAGAATAAGAGGAGGTGAATATGACCAAAGTATATCAGTATATGCATATATAGAGGGCTCATAATGAAATCCATGTTATGCATTTACATTTTTTGTTTTGTATAATTAACATATACTAATAAAAGCATTTGAGAAAGCAGAGTCAATGGCTCATAAAGAAGAGTATCAAAGTTTGACCTCTGGACTCCACATTAATGGAGAGGACCCACATGATTATGCACCCACATATACCTACTACAAATAGACATAAAACCTGAATTGCAGTTCAGTTCCAGTGAAATACCATTACCATTCTTAAAAATCATAGAAGGAGTAGAAATAATTGCAGACACCCTGTCCTACAGGCCTGCTATGATCACACCTGGTGTACTTTTTTTTTTTTTGGAGATGAACTCAGGTACTCAGTTATATTTACCATGGCATTGGTATACATCTTAGCTACATTTGTGGTTCCATAATTCCTCTACTTCAGTATAGGCTTGTTAGGAAAGGCTCATATAAACATAATGAACTTGCTGTGTTAGGAGGAAGCAAACAGCCATAGAAACTTCAGCCTGAAGTTCCTCTTGAGAGCAAAAGAACTATAATACATGGTTGCATTATGCATTGCTGTGTATATGGGTCCCTGCCTGCATGTATGCATGTGCATGTGTTTGTGTTTGTGTGTACCTGTGGGTGTGGGCGTGCCTTTCATGCATAGTGGTCAAAGATCAACCTTGGAAGTCCTTCCTTATTTTTTCTCTACCTTATTTTTTGAGATATTGTCATTCATTATCCAGGGCTGAACCAATCTGGCTAGCCTGGTTAGTTAATGAACCCCATAGTCACACCTGCATTCACCTTCTCAGTATTGAGATTATAAGCATGTATCACCAAACCTAGAGATGCTGATTTTCAAACTCAGTCCTCCAGCCTGTGTGTAACCATGTTGTTGACTGAGCCATTTCCCCAGGATTTTGTCGTCTTTGTCTTCCCCTTTCTAACCTCCCTGTTGTCCATCTTCTAACACCTGCTCTCTCCCTGTGTCCCCCTATACCATTGATGACATGGCTGCCAAAGTACCAGGCCTCTGTGCATACAGCATAAGTGGTTCCTTGAGGATCTATGCCTTTGTGCCTGTAATGGCCAGGCATCGTTCTATCATGCAGGAGCCTCAGGATTTTGCCTGTAGTTCATGGGTGCAGGAAAATGCAAACTGAAGAGCCATAGTGATTTCTAAGCAACCATGAGGGCAAATGCAGAGTGTGAGGTCCAGAGACATGATGTGTGGAGAAGGTAGTCACACCAGAACAGTGTGTGTGGTGGGTGGGATGAAAAGTTAACAGTCAAATATAGTACTGCCACATTGGTCTCTGAGGTCTGGAAAGGTGAGACTTCACCTTCAGCCTGGGATACAGAAGTGACTTCATAGGGCCCAGGAAGGGAATATGAGCTAGGATTCCTAGGGTTGTTCTGTGGTGCTAGCTCTAGATTCAACCTCCCAGAAACAGGGATAGGATCACACAGGCACATGCTATGACATGTATAGCCAAAACAACCCTGTACTAAAGGAACTTCAGGAGGCATCACCATCCCCAACTTCAAGAGCTAGAGTCCTGAAAACAGCTTGGTATTGGCACAAAAAAAAATAGATGGGTAGGTGAATGGAATCAAATCGAAAATCCTGATATTAACCCACACACCAAGAAGAAGTGAGTTTTGACAAAACAGCTAAAAGAATACAATGTAAGGAGGAAAACATTTTCAAAAAATGGTGATGGCACAACTGGATGGTCTACCACCATGCACAAAACTCAAGTCCAAATGGATCAAAGACCTTAACATAAATTCAGCCATACTGAACCTCTTAGAAGAGAAAGTGAGAGGTACTCTTGAACAAATTGGTACAGGAGACCACTTCTTGAACATAACATCAGTAGCACAGACACTGTGATCAACAATTAATAAATGGGACCTCCTCAAACTGAGAAGCACAGTGGACAACACCAAAGGACAGCACACAGACTGGGTAAAGATCTTCACCAACCCACATCTGACAGAGGGCTGATCTCCAAAATATACAAAGAACTCAAGAAACTCATCACCAAAACACCAAATAACCCTATTAAAAAAAATGGTGAAAAGAACTGAATAGAGAATTCTCATTGGAGGAATCCAAAATGGCTGAAAGACACTCAACATCTTTAGCCTTCAGAGAATTGCAAACCAAAACAACCCTGAGGTTCCATCTTACTGCTGTCAGAATGGCTAAAATGTGAAACACCAATGACAGCTTATGCTGGAGAGGATGTGGGAGTGCAAACTTGTACAGCCATTTTGGAGACAAGAAAAGGTGGTTTCTCAGGAATATGGAAATCAGTCTATCAAAGGACCTGACAATTCCACGCCTAGACATATACATAATGATCCACATCATGAAACAAAGAATCTGTTCAACTATGTTCACAGCAACATTATTTGTAATAGCAAGAACCTGGAAGTAATCTAGATGCCCCTCAACTGAAGAATATATAAATAAGATGTGGTACATTTACAAAATAAAATACTACTCAGTGGGGGAAAAACAATAGAATCTTGAAATTTTCAGGCAAAAGGTTGAAACGTGAAGAAACCATCTTGAGTGATGTTACCCAGTCACAAAAAGATGAACATGGCAGGTATTCACACATATTTGGATTTTAGACATAGAGCAAAGGATCACGTCTATAATTCATACCACCAAGGTAACTAGGATACAAGTAGTAACCTAAGTGATTCATACAAAATCCCTCTCAAGTTCTCCTGAGCTTTTTGGTAGTGGAAGGGGGCAGTGAGTGGAGAAGGAGTTAGGAGAAAGATAAGGGGAAAGGAGAACTTGTGGCACAAGAAGATTGTGTAGGGGGATAAATAGATGAGAGCAAAAAAGAGGGATACCATAATAGAGGAAGCCATTATAGGTTTGAAGAGTAAACTGAATGAAGAGAAACTTCCAGAGACCTGCAAGGATGACCCGAACTAACATTCTGAGCAACAGTGAGAGGATTCCTTAAATGTCCTTCCCTGATAATGAGACATGAAACTATAGAGTACCATATATTATGTGTAGCAAAAATCATAGCAGCATGGATACAGAATAGATACTCATTTCATAGTAAAGTGTGTATCCCATGAAATAGGTTTTGCTAGCCACACTGAAAGCCACCAATCGCCTGTGTGTCCTGGTTGGAAGAGAACTAAGTATGTTGCCCATCATGCCTGGAACTTGCAGAGATCCTTGTATGCATGTGATTTGTTGGTATATAGTAGTGTGACACAATACCTGAATAAAGATTGTGGAGTCAAGTGTGAAGAGTAGCAAATTGCTTATGTATTCATAAAAATTCATTTTTATCAAAAGCAATTTAAAATGGCAGTCAATAAAACAGTGAATAGCCTTCAATTATGAAAAACAACTCAAGAACAAAAAACCATGAAAATAGAAAAACTATAATAAAAAAGCAAAAATGTAAAGCAAAACCTATAGGAAAAATTGAGATGAGGAGAATTCTCTTGCTATAGTTTGAAAGGCGCAAACCTACAGCATGTGGCTGGCCTTACATCAAAGTCAACAATGTTAACATGTTTTTCAAGGTGAGTGCATCAATTCCTCTCTTGCATTACAAGATTTCTGTATTTGCAGAGTATGGGGATCAGCATGTGGCTCTTGCTCTAGAACCTCCTTCTGCAAGTGACTCTCATCCTGGGCTGTGTCCTGTTCTAACTCAAGCTGCAGTTGTGTGGTCCTGGAAAAGTAGAGCAGTTAAGACTCAGGCCAGTTGGGAAACTGCTCAGTCATCTGTCATGCCCCTCCCTCCACCTCAGTGCTTCTGAACAGTCAACACCGATGTTTTAACTGATGCCATTGTTGGTGCCGCCAAAGAATTAGGATCACAGAGTAGCAGGACATGTAACTTTTCCCAGACCAAAAAACATGTCATGACTTAAACTAAGCTCTGTGTATTTACTTTCTACTAGAAAGAATAGGATCTTCTCGTACAGTTTAGGCATATCATTGTGTAAATAACAACAGAATATTAATACAATAGTTCACAGCATAAGAGCAATATTCAAATTACACATGACAGAATTGACTGACCATATCATTTTACACATAGACATAATTCAGCCTTGCATCATGGAAATCTGAATGAGGTCTTTAAACTAGCTTAACTGCCATATGCAGCAGGCACCTTGAACATGAACAGCATACAAGATAGAGCCTGTCATGATAGGCATTTCCTGAGTTGTGTCTCTGTGAACCCTGGCCCTGGTTGGGATCAAACTTAAACTTGTGATGGACTTATTACTAGATCTGGGAATCAAAATCCAGACTACATTTGGAAGACAATAAGAGAACAGCACCAAGAAGGTAGCTAATGCATCATGGTTTCAACCTGGAAATCCAAAATTTACACTACCAAGAGAACAATTTGCACAGGAAATGGCTTAGTGATGCAGAGAGCAGTCTTCAAAGTTGAGTATGTCTTTTCTATAGGGGCAGTTTCTAAATAAATTTATCATACCTGGTGATGCACACACTCAATCCCAAAACTTGGGAGGCTCCAGAAAACAAATCACTGTCAGTTCAAGAAAATACTGCTGAGAAGATAGAGAGGTGAGAAGGAAGGGAGACTCAGTTCTGCAGACACACTGATATCAAACAAATTGTTTTCTGGATGGATGTTCTTGTGAATGCAATAGCACATTTCTCTGAGGTTTCCTGGTTGTGGAAGGGTGTCCAAAAATGATACAGTTTCCAGGCACAGGGGACACTCTAGGCTCTATCTTTTGGCCCTGACAGGGCTCTTAGGTCATCTGGAAGACATCAAAGTGATGGTGCAGCTTTTCTGGCAGTTCCTTTGTCTGAATCACCATCTCCTTCTGCTTCAATAGGACCTAAAGTATTTCCTCCAATCTCTTGAGAATCTGCTTATTATAAGATTGTGTTCTTAAAAGGGTTACACACTGTCATACAATTGTAAACACATACAAAAGGATCCCAAGAGCTTGCTGGTCAGCATAGCTAGTAAAAGACTCAGCATTCAGGGAAGTAGCAAACCCTAATTCAGGAGGGAGACTGACATGAACCCCAGTGGTAGCCTCAGAACAATGCACACATGCATGATTTATCACAGCAATTACAGGGTTACACTGCACAGAGATATATAATCTCTCCCTCTCACTGCCTCACTCACTCACTCACTGTATCTATTTTTGTATCTGTCTGTGAATATGTGAATATGTATCTCTCTCTCACACACACACACATAAACACATTCACAGAGAGAGAGAGAGAGAGAGAGAGAGAGAGAGAGAGAGAGAGAGAGAGGAGAGACAAGGAAGGAGAAGGAAATAGGAGAACAGAGAGCTAGAAGAAAGAAACATTATGGCAAATTCGATGTAGAGTTTAGAAAAACTCAACATTTTCAGTATAATCTTACAACTCTGCCTTCAGTCCATGGAACCTAATTCTTCTGTGGAAAACACTTCATTTTCTTGGGTATATTATTTTGAGATACTGAGAGATTTTTTTTTCCCCGAAAGGCCCAAATCCCAACTTCCCAACACAAGCTTCTCAAAAGATCCCAGGTGATCACCCAGTAAACTCCACACTATACTGTCCTGGATGGGAGAAATGTCTAGCACCACTTACAGAAACAGGGCTGAAATCAACTACTGAGACTTCTGTCAATCTGAAGCAACAGTTGGACAAAGTGAAGAGAAAACATTTGGAAGCAGGTAGAGAGAAGAAAGTCACATGCCACCTAAATCATTAACTCTGAGAAGCACACATTTTGAACTTGCATGAGGTTCTCCTCCTTGCAACCTGCATCTCACTGTGCTATCACAATAGCCTTTATTATTTTTTTTTATTTTACATGTCGATCCCAGTTCCCTCTCCCTCCCTCTCTCCCTCTCTCCCTCCTCCCTCCTTCCCTCCCTCCTCCCTCCCTCCCTCTTACACTCTCTTTCCCCTCACATGTACCCTGACCATCCTCCCCTCCCATCCCCCCACCCCAATTCCACATGTAGGGCAATGCCATCCAGGTGAGGTCATGCAAATCTTTCCAGTCATTTGAAGTAGGGACTAGGACTTCTCTTCTGACTCTAGGTTAAGGGAGTGTCCCTTCATGGGTGATGTGTTCACAAGGTCCTTTTGTGCACCAGGGATACATCCTGGTTCTACTGTCTGAGGTCCCTTAGACTGCTCAGTCCATCTAGCTGAGACCCATATTCAGGGCTCTGTGTCAGTCCCATGCTGGATTCCCAGTTATCAGTCTGGGGACCCGTTAGCTCCTCCTTGCTTGGGTCAGCTCTCTCTATGTGTTTCTGCAACCTTGTCCTTTCCCTCTGCATCTGGATTCTAGTTCAACTCTATTTAGTTATGGGTATTTGCTTCTGTTTCCAACAGGTACTAGATGAGGGCTCAATGATGATGGACAATAGCCTTTTTAAACAAATGAGTCCCAGGATGCAGAACACTGTCACTCACAACTTCTGTGCTTAGAATCCTAACTATCCTGGGGTAGTGATGGCTCATGTCCCTAATCCTAGCATCTTGAGGTAAAGTCAGGCAGATGTCATGAATTTGAGGCCAGCCTGGTTTACAAAGTGATTTCCTAAGCAGGCAGACTAACCCTGTCTTGAAAAAGAAGAAGGTGAATGAGGAGGAGGAAGAAGAAAAAGTAATTGAAGTAATTGAACATAGACACTGAATTGAATACATGGATGGCATGAGTACATGGCTGGCAAGGAGCATGATTGAATAACATAATATGAAAGTACAGATGGGTGAATGGGCAGACAAGTAGTCAAACGTCCAAATGGTGCCAAGCATCATCTGTACCATCTCCCTATCCCTTAACTGTTGTTGCTGGATTTTCAGGTTACTGGTCTCTTCTTGGTTTGTTTAGATCAATTTGAAGTCTTCCAAGTGGTGTTTCACAGGACCCACTCCTCCTGCAGTTTCTTATTCTACTGCCTCATCATGTCCACCTTCCTTTTCAGCTGAGTCTCTTCCATCAGGAGTCTAGACCCCTACAAACACACTCTGCATAGTAAGGACCTGCAAGCTTCCTCTTGCCACCCCTACCTCCAGGAACCACCTCGCTGAAAGGACTCATGTTTCCAGAAAGATATAGCCATTTTCTGATACATCCATGATAGCTGTACTTAGGAGATCAGAATGAGAGAAGATCTACAAATTATCAAACTACTATATCCTATATCCAATATGATTCATGTCCTTTCAATATAAGGTGTATTCCCCTCACTGTCCATAATGGACCATGGTAAAGGGAAACATTAGGAAGTCTTGGGCAAATACCCTCAAAGTAAGGACAAGTTACCCAAGATGAGTATCTAAAGTTTCCACATCCATCAGATCTCTAAAGCCTGAGTCTGAGCTCCAGAAGCCCAGGGCTGACTGGCATTCCATTCACAGTGCAAATCACTGTTCTACATAGAGGTTACTATGACTCTAGCACAGTGGTGTCAATGGATAACAGTATCTGTCACACTTAGCTGAGTCCAAGAGGCACAACTCCAATCGTAGCTTGGTAAGGTCCTTCCTGAGGAGCACAAGGACTAGAACCAAAGCATTGGACTTTTCAGTCAAGGGAAATCATAACAGGGATAGAATTCCATTCCACAGCTAATGGGATCTATGCCAAGATGAGCACTTACCAATAGAAGACTGTCCCCCTGGTCAGCTGACAACTTTTCTGATACCTTGGTGTTTTCATTCTTAAAGATTTTTAGTTCCCATACACCTGTTTATGTTCCAACTTCAGTTTCTCATAGAATGTATTTGGCTTGGGTTATGGTCTAGAAACAAGAGGAAAAAGCTTCAAGGATCATGTGAACTCAAATTGTATCCTGGTCTGCTATAGCCCTGTTGATGCCACATTCAGGCTCCTAAGTACTGGGACCTCCTTGTGCTTTGAAACTTATTATCATATCCCTTGGTCAGGAGTTTCTGGGTGTTCAGATGGAGGGTGTCCAATATACATGAGTTTACTCAGCAGTCCTAGATGGTCCATCATGCCCTTTATGATACCAGGAGTCTATTCCAAATGTCTGAATATACCAGATATAACAATGAGTTTTCTCCTGTTTTAAAACATAGATTCAATTCCCCAGGTGACTTTTAGTGAAAAGTGACAGCACATAATTCATGGGTTGTGACCCTATATCAGGACAGCTATACAAACTTCCCAAGGTATTGCTACATGCACCTATGATGAGAGCTAATGACAAGAGCATTGAAGCATAATGTGGGGCTCCCAAATATCAGCAGTATCATAGCCTATAATGGGATACAGGCAAACGCAAACCCTTAGGCCCTATCACATAGCCCTGGCTCCCAGATTGTTTGGGGACTCACAAAATTGCATATGCATGTATGAACATCTCAGGGGGAGGGAGAGGGAAAAAGAGAGAGCGAGAGAGAGAAGCAGAAAAAGAGAGGGGGAAAGAAAGGAAGAAATAAAGGGAGGAAGGAAGGATGAAAGGAAGGAAGGAAAAAAGAAAAGAAAAGAGGAGACACAAAGAGGGGAGAGCACTCATATTGCGGTAAATAAGGATCAGGATAAACAAATAGGCCAAATAGATGTTTATTCAGGGAGAAATAACTTACAACCTAGACAGATGAACACCAGGAAATTCAACCCGATCCTCTCCTGTCCGAGTCATGCCAGAAAGAGAGCGCCTTCCTGGCCCCCTCTGACCTCCTTCCACAGGTCACTTCCGCCCATGGCTCCACCCCCCAATGGGCTTGGTCAGTGCCACAGAAGGACAATCTCACTACACACTCATGATCAGATTCTAAAGAAATGTATGGAACACTGTGATCTAAAGGCACAAAACTAGAAAGAAACAGTCAAGTATCCAAATACTTCCTGTACCACACTGGGAAGGACCAAGTGGAACCATGCTTGTCCAACTGCTACCAAGAGCTTCGAGTACACAGTCACTTGCCAGGCAAGTTCAAAGACTCACCACAAACTCATGGCACATATTATCTCCTAAAAGCCACCATTTGTCAGGACCTTTCCAAATGCATGCTGGGAACCTGTACATTGCTGCCTCTATTCCTTAGTTGTGTGATTGATACCACTGCCTCTGTATTTCATTTAGAGAAAACAGTGAAGTTAGTGTAACCATCTCACTCCCTCTAAAACTTCAGGTATGCCTCTCCACTGAGAAGAAACTAGGTCATGAGGTGGCTAAAGAGTCATTATGGAGGTGGTTCCTTCTAGACACTAAAACCTTTTTTTAAAAACAAGCAATATTTACTATTTTATTTTATATATTGTCCATAAACCAGCACTTTCCCCTCCTCCCAAGCCCCGCACCTCCACCCTACCTCATATCTAACCCCTTCTAGTACTCCTGCATCTTAGCTCAGAAAGCAAGTCTCCAATGGACTTGAACAAAGGACTTAGCTCCTCTACTTTCATCAAGGCTATTCTATGTAATCCAGTATGTGGAAAGGATTCCCAAAAGCCTGCTAAGCTCCAGGGACAAGTTTTGATATCACTGAAACATTAAGAAAAAGTTACACCACAGTCATACACACATGCAGAGGTCCTAGATGGGTTCCATGGAGGCTCCCTAACTGTTGGCCCAGAGTCCATGAGTTCCCATGATGTAAGGTTAGATGTCTCTATGGAACACAAGACCTAGACCTTAAAAGAAAGCAGAAGAGGGTGCAGACAGTCCCAAGGAGTCTGAAAGGATGGATACCTGTTGTCAGGCGATCTCACAGCTCATTTCTGTGGTTGGTCATCAGCTGCAATTCTGTGCTCAGCCTCTCCATTTCCTTCTTCACTTTTTTTCTTGGTGAGGAGCTTTGGCTGGGATGATGGCTGCATAGTGGCCTCTGTGATTAGATGAACTTTGGTAAAATTGCATGAAAGGCATAGAGAAAGGACAAACCACCCTGATGACCAAACAAAAATATATTTGGAACCCAGGGACAATCCAATAATTTTAGCCTAGGTTGAGACTCCTCATTTGCGGATTTCAGCTCTAACAATATTCTGTGGAGATATGGTTATGTAAGCAGTTAGGGATTTCCTCTACTTCCCTACACATGTTTCACATGAACACAAGGACAACCTTTCAGGATTAATTACAGTGGTACAAGATGCAACATGATCTAGAGCAGTGAACCCTGCCTGTGGTTTCAGATGTCAGGAGAAATGACAAAGTGCATAAGCATTCAGTTGCTGTGAGGAGCCCAGACCATCTGCCTGTTCATTCCAGGCCCATGGATGTAGATCGAGAAATCATGAAGGAAGATAAGATTGTCAAAAACCTCACCAAGTCACCCCACCAAACTGACTGCCCAGAAACATGGAACCTAGTATTTAGGAGCTTATTGCTTCCCTAGTCCCATGCTTCTGACAGTTGTTAGTCTACACTAGAGTATTGCTTGACATCCTCAATTTATAATTCAAACCCTATGGATATCACTGTCAGGGAAAGATAATTACAGCAGTTCTGTTGTACAGTCAGGGGGCTTAATATCTTAGTTAGGTGCTCTTTTCTCTGCATGTGACTAGTGTCAGGAATTCATTAAACCTAAAGGAACCTGCTTAGAGTGAAGTTCAGTAATGCTTGCCCTAAGCTGGATGCACACTGTTCCCTCCCCTGCCCACTGCTAGCCTCCTCCTATCCCCACCTTACAACCCCAAACTCCAGTAAGGTAAATACTAAATGCTCCCAGCACAATAGCCTTGCTTTACCTGGTCCTGGCTTAGGGAACAGACACTAATATTCTGGAGTCATGGACTATTAGTAATTATGGGAAGCTTGCTTCTAAGAGGCTCCAGAAGAATTTCTGCTCCTTTACTGGAAGTCCCAGCTCAAACCCACCTCCTCCAGAAACCTCGCCATCTCCTGCCCAGCACTCACTGTGCCTTTGCCAGGACCACTTATTTTTGCCTGTTATATTTTGAGACCTAACAGCAGCTTCTTTCTGTCTATCTCTGGCCTCGGGATGTTCCCAATTTTCTCTTGAAAACAGAGACCTCAGTATTGACAACATGGCTACTGATATGACCAAGAGGCACTGAAGGATTTCCCTAAGGGCAGTTGGTGTTGCTACAAACACTGGTGACATCATGGAATGCCTCAAGTGCTCCTGGATACCATACATTGCCGGGGAAGGGACTGCTGATATCATGAGGAATATCTTTTTTCATCCCTGCTAATTATTTATCCATAAATGAATCAGAATCCCAGGTTCCTTTTCCAGGATCCTCTCTTGGAATGAGTGGTAAGGCATTCAACACCTCATCCTTACAAATCCAGAGTTTCCTTAGCTTGATTGGAAACCCCATGATATACTCCTTGTTGAGAACTGACCTAGACTTTCTAACATTAATGAATAATGTGTCTTTCCTTCCTCAAAAAACCTCTATTGATCAATACAAGAAGCCACCTTGGCATGAATAAATAATTGCAGAGAGATTGCATTCCTCATAACAAGTGTTTGAAAGTACTTGCAGGATGAACTTGCATGACTGGTTACAGTGGGGGGTATTGGTTGAAGTTTGCAGTCCTGGAATCCATGTGCTTAGCTTTTGAAAATTGCCCCAGGGTCACTTAGCAGATAGAAAATGCAGCCATCAGGGTTGCTGAGAAAGTGTGATTATCTATTGGCAGAGAAGACTTCAATATTGGATCCATGAAGAGTGTGAGCCCTCAGGCTGAGTGTGGGGCTGTGCACTCTTCATCAGACACCAAGGCAGTATTAGTTGCAGGACGCTGTGAGATTTGCCCTCATTAGGAAAAAAGAAAGGATACTAGAAAAATAAAAATAATAGCTGTAGACATACTTCAGGAGGTGGAGTAACTGCCTAACATGCATAAGCCCTGGTTTCCATGACTAGGACTGTCATCACTGGCCTTGGTGACCCCAATTTTGAAATGGAATCAGGATGATCTCAGTTCAAGGTGAACCTGCAAAGCCAGTGTCAGGACAACTTTGGAGAAACATGCCATACCTAAAAGAAACTCACTTTCCAATTCTTTCTAATGAAAAGCACTTGCCATTACATGCCACTCTTTCCTTTTATGGAGAAGGATCAGAAGGTGAGTTGATCTTTCTAATCTAAGGACGTTTCTCTTGCCTTTCCTCAGGTCCACATAGAGACCAAGTAAGTGATATTCTGTAGATTCCAATGCTGTTAGCATAGGACTGTGCCTATGACAAACTCTACTCTCACTTGTGCTGTCCCAGTATGAAGTGTCAGGATCTGAGGCCAAACCTCACTCACCCCGTCAAGGGGTAGACAGAAACCATGAGAGACACTACACTTCCAACACCAAAGATTAAATTAAGATGACCCATTCCAATCCTGGTTTGCTATTGACTACAGCTGATTTACCTTCATTTAGCAACCATTTGGGTAGAGTTGATGGTCATACCTCTCAAATGAGTAGCTTGGTACACTGCCCAAGGCCCAGCTGAAACAGGATTGGATGTTGATGTGTTGCTTTGAATAAGTGGTACCCTGATCAGGATCTCTGTCTTTAAAAGACTCATCTTCTTCCTCAGGTCTGTTAAAGATGCAGGACAGTCTTCATCAGGGAATTAAAGGCTAGAGAGCCTATGAAAAGAGATCAAATACTAGGAAGTTAGAAGTTTATATTTCCTTTGCTTTTAAGGCAATTAAAGTCAAATAGCCAGGGAGTAGCCATCTCACCCTGGACTTCATTTCTTATGTGCTTTTCCAGAAATGATTTGAAGGTGGTGTTTCTGGTTTCATAGTAAAATCACAAAATAAAACACTAGCATCCATAGCTCCCCCTTGTTCAGGTCAGCTGTTTCTTTGGGTTTCTCCAGGATGGACTTTACCCCTTTGCTGATCCCTCCTCCCAATCTGCAACTGGATTCCAGGAGTTCAGCTCAGTGTTTAGCTGTGGGTGTTTGCTTCTGGTTCTGTCAGATACTGGATAAAGGATCTAGGACTGCATATAACATAGTTATCAATCTCAATATCAGGGAAGGGCATATAAGGGAGATTCTCCACCTCTTCAAGAATTTAGAATTTTCATCTCCATTTCAGTGCTGTTATGATTGATTTTGTAAACACCATTGAAGTTTGAAAATGCTATAGTGATGTGGTTTCATGGAAGATATTGTATCCCCTCTCAAATAACAAACCAGATTGGGCTAGTCCAAAGTAGGCTCAGGGCAGAACACTGCATTTTTAAAGGGTAATCTGAGTGTTTTTTTTTTTTTTTAACTTTTATTATAGTGATGGTATGAATTCAAGACCCAAATAGGATGGGCTGGACATATTCATGGTGCTTGAGCAGACAAGTGTGAGTATCAGCTTTCAAACTGAAGTGATATTAGTCTCCACTAATGTTTTTACTAAGATTTTGTTGTGAATGAACAAGAAGTAGCTTAGGACATCCCCTGAATAACTACTGTTACTAAGTATGGAGAAGTGTGTTTCTTTGTAGTTTTTCTTAAGTTGCAAGGTGAGAGGATATAGAGAGGGTATAGAGATATTGACTTATGTGTAGCAGCTATATTACTGAGAAGTTGAAGTGTATTATAGGCATATTGAATTTCATTGAAATGCACATGAAAACTCTTGGATTTGGTTCCAGTTACACATTCCCCATTTGGATGCTATAACCATACATAATTAATATGTGTGTTGTAGATCCTGTAAAATTTATGAAAACAAATACCTGATATGTCTGATTGACTTTTGCTACATATAACATCAAATGTGTGTATAATTTGTGTATTGTCATTATTTTAAGCTATATTTGGAAGTAGAGATGAGGCACATGGTTTTAAAATTGAGTCTGTGTACAATTTCTGACATTTTTGATTTATTTTCTGATGTTCTGGAGGCCAATGACCTCTCAAATCTATATTTCCTTAAATGAAAAATGTAAATACAGTGATAATAATCCCAGAGTTAAAAGGATTAAAGGTGGCTACTGATGTCTGGTTTCATACTAGGCACCTAATATTATATGTTAATGCCATTCTTTGGTTTTTCTTTTGTCTGCCTTCTCCGTGTTCTGTTACCACCACTAAGAAAAAAGTCCTTGACCCCATCAGGACTCACACTGTTCTCACACACATCTCTCCGAACTCATTCCATAGTCATTTTTCCTATTCCCATTGCTTTCTCTGCACAGTTACTTTGGCCCTGGCCTCACTAGCCAGCTCATTACCACCTTAGGTTTTTTACTCATTCTGTGATAGTTCCCAGAAATTATCTGTTCCATGATCCCTAGTTGCTGTCTCTTTATCATTAGAAACAGTTTACATCCTTGCCTCTGAGAGCTGTTACTGACAACTTATGTGAGGCATCTAAATTGTATCCCTTAGTAAAGACACTGTTTCAGGAGGACCATTATATGTGTTAATTCTTTATCAATATATAACCAGTATCTAGGCCCAGAGTAAATACTGAATAACTGTTTTATGTTGGAGTAAATATGTAATTTAAATATCTAGAAATGTACTCTTTTTAGGTATCTAAAGATTTGTATTTGAAAGAAGCAGAAAGAAGAGACCCAGTTATATAAATATATATATATATATACACACATATGTATATATATATATATATATATATATATATATATATATATATGATGAAATGGCATGCTCTTTGGTGTTATTGTTTTAACTAGATTTGGGGAATTTATCCATAGGAGGAAAAGACCAGTGTGGACATTTGAAACAAATACACATATTAAAACCTAATACATTTGCAAATACCAAGGAATCGTAAAAGCTTCCCCTTTTGACCCAGCCTCCTCCTATTTCATAAGATTTATATTAGCATTTTATGGCTCAAACAGTGCAAATCAACAATGTCTATCAATATCTTCTGGAGTAATTCCTTTTGGGCACACATGCTTTTGAAACTGTCAAAATTTTCACATCTGCAATATTTTACTCATTTTACCACTTTAAAATGTAATCTAAATTGTTTTGTGTTTAATTTTACATATAATCTCATAATCCACAGAAGCTACCAAAATGAACAAATACTTTGCTAGATTAAAAAAATAAATAGATAGATTTTTATTTCATCTTTATACACAACATTTCTATTGTCATTTGGAAAATTAAATGTTGTGTTTTTTCTTGTTATTGAGAACTAGATAATTTTTACAGTTGCATTGTTTTTATTGTGAGCTGTATTTGCTTCCAGCAATACACAGAAATCATTTCAGTAAATTTGAGAAGCTCTTAGTAACACAAGTATTAAGTTGACCTTTGTATGCTTTTGACATGATAATCATCATCATTGTCATCATCACCAATAATAACCAAATGGGAACTTGGCTTTTAAAATCTCCTGAATCCTATTCATTTAATTAAATCATGTACATCTTCTCCTCTGTGTTTTCTGTATCTGTTTATTGTGGATCCTTCTGCATCTCTCTTTTTGTGATTTCTGCTTTTTCCTCATTTTTCATTTGCATCTCTTTTTTATATTCTAAAGCAAATCTGAGTACATTTACATGTGGAGTCTGCAGACCAGTGTGGTTAAAGTCTTCTTCTGTGTTCTTTGTATCCAGTAAGCCCCAAACTATTCTGTGTTTGTTTCTATATTTCTGTAGTGATTTTCTCAGTATAATATTGATCATCCTTACCCATTGTCCTAGAGAATAAAGCATACTTTCATTTTAGCCCTGTCTCCTTTTATTTGCTTAATGAAACTAGTTTTGAAAATGAATGTTTTTTTTTTTTTTTTTTTTTTTTTTTTGCTTCGAAAACTAACTGAAGCAGGAGGCTCTAATCTGGATTATACACATAGACACTGGAGCCCTGTGTTTTGATACATATGGTTTCTGTTCCTTACAAGGATACTGTAGCTTCCCTTAGATTCCTGTCACTCTTGTCACTCAAAAGGCTATGAAGTGTCTTTTTCCCCTCTTGTTGAAAATCTTTTTTCTTTTTCTACCGTTATATATGCTAATTATAGTTTTCCCTGCCCTCCGTTCCTCCCAGCTCCACTATTGCATATCCACTACTTCTGTCTCTCATTACATAATCAACAGACTCCTAAGGGATAATAAAATAAATTTTAATAAAATATACCAAAACTTAAACATCAGAATAGGACAAACAAGAAACAAGGAAAGAAGTCCAAGAAAGACACAAGAAATATATATAGATGCAAATCCCCCCTTGATCACACATTCGGGAATACCATGAAAGACTAGACTGGATGCCATAATGTATATGCAAAGTTACTGTAGAGTAAAAAAAACTAGAAAAGATGAAAATAAGGAACTCTTACAGCTGAAAAACACCTTCAGCAAATTGGCAGGATATAAGGTTAAACCAAAAAGAAAATCAGTAGCCCTACTATATACAGACAGTAAAGGGACTGAGAAAGATGTCAGAAAAACATCACCATTTACAATACCAACAAACAACATAAAGTATCTTTGAGTAACTCTTACCAAACAAGTGAAAAACCTATAAAGCCAGAATTTTGTGCTTTTAAATAAAGAAAATAAAGAAGATACCAGAATATGGAAAGATCTCCCATGCTCTTGGATAGGTAGGATAATCGTAGTAAAAATGACAATCTTGCCAAACAGCAATCTACATATTTAGTGCAATCCCCAATTCTTCACTGACCTTGAAAGAATAATACTCAACTTTATATGGAAAAAACAAAAGATCCAGGATAGCCAAAACAACTTTGTACAATAAAGGAACTTCAGAAGGCATCTATCCCCATGCCTAACCTCAAACTCTACTATAGAGCTATAGTCCTGAAAACAGTTTGGTATTGCCACAAAAAATAGACAGGTAAATGAATGGAATTGAATAAAAAATCCTGATATTAACCCACACACCTACGAATACCCAATTTTTGACAAAACAGCTAAAAGCATATAAAGGTGTTGTCATGATGTTGTGTAGAAGACTGCAGACAGACCCATGTCTATTACCATGCACAAAACTTAAGTACAACTATATCAAAGACCTCAACATACATCCAGTGACACTGAACCTATTAGAAGGGAAAGTGGGAGGTAACCTTGAACAAATTGGTACAGGAGAATGCTTCTTGAACATAGCACCAGTAGCACAGACACTGAGATCAACAAAACTAAAAGTCATAGAGAATGAGGACATTGAGGCATCAGAAAAGTTCAGTGAGCTGACAAAGGAGATAGTTTTCTATAGGTAAGTGCCTATCTTGGCATGGACCCCATTAGCTGTGGACTAGCATTCTCCCTGTGTTATGATTTCGCTTCACTGAAAATCCAAAGCTTTGGTTCGAGCATTCTGCCCTTCTGTAAGGAAGGAGCCTTAGGAAACTACTCAGGACTTGTGCTCTGGGACAAGTGTGACAGGTACTGTTAGCCACTGCCACCATATGCGAGAGTCATAGGAGTCTCTACATAGAACACCAATTTGCTCTGTGAATGCAATGCCAGTCAGTCCTCAGACTCAGACTTTAAAAATCTGGTGCTTATGGAACTTATAGACACACACCTTGAGTAGCCTGTCCTCATTTGGATGGTATTTGCCTAAGATTTCCTGATGTTTCCCCTTACCACGGTCCCTTATGGACAGTGAAAGGAATCTACCTTCTATTGAAAGGACATGGATCCTTTTTGGTTATAGGGGTGTTCCTTAGTAGTTTGATAATTTTTAGAAGTAGATCGTCTCTCATTCTGATCTCCTGAGTACAGCTGTCATGGCTGTATCAAAATCTGGCGACGTCTTTCTGGAAACATGAGTTCTTTTCTGGAGTTCGTTCCTGGAGTCAGGGTGTCAGGACGAAGCATGCAGAGCCTTACTAGGCCGAGTTTTTCTCCAGAGGTCTGCACAGCCGACTCCTGATGGAAGAGACTCAGCTGAAAACAAAGGTGGGCATGCTGAGGTAGGAGAAAAAGAAACTGCAGGAGGATTGGTTCCCGCTGAAATGCCACTTGGAGGACTTGAACTTGATGTATACAAACCAAGAAGAGACCAGTGACCTGAAAATTCAGCAACAACAGGTAGGTGATTGGAAGATGGTATAGATGGAGGTCTGAACCAATTGGACATTTGACTGCCTGTATTTTCACCCATTATGTTATTCACCAATGCTCCTTGCCAGTCATCTAATAATCTAATCTAATCAATTCAGTGTCTATGTACAATTACTTCAGTAATGTCAGCCTCTTATGAAACTGAATTATTGACAAACCATTCCTGTTGCTCTGCTTGAAGTTACACTCCAGTGAAGGAAATAGGTCAGTAACATATCATACTTGTAACTGTCATTATTATAGTTAGGATTCTTTTATCCTGTTTTCTTCTTTTTCTCAAGACAGGGTTACTCTGTTTGTTTTGGCACTCCCTTTGTAAACCAGGCTGGCCTCAAATTCACAGACATCTGCCTGACTTTGGCTCCAGGTCCCAGGATTAGAGGCATAATCCTTCACTGCCCCAGGATAGTTAGGATTCTAAGCACAGAGTTGTGAGGGAGGGAGTCCTGGATCCTGGGGCTCATTTAGTTGGCAAGGCTATACAATGAGAAGCAGTTTGCAAGGAAGAGAAACTCAAGCAAGTTCAAAATGTGAGCTTTTCATAGTCAATGATTGAGGTAGCAAGTGGCTTTCTTCTCTATTCCTGCTTCCAAATGTGTTCACTTCACTTGGCCCAGCTGTTGCTTTAGAGTGACAGAAGCCTCAGCAGCAGGTATCAGCCCTGTTTTCTGTACATGGTGCTAGACATTTCTCCCATCCAGGCCAGTATAGTCTGGGGTTGATTAGGTAATCATCTGAGAGCTTCAGACAAGCTGATGTTGGAAGGTTGGGATTTGGGCCTTTTGGAGTAAAATTCTCTCAGTATCACAACATAATATAGCTAAGACAATGAACATAGTTTCCCACAGAAGAATTAGGCCCCCTGGACTGTAGGCTGAGTTGTGAGACTATTCTAAAGTGTTGGTATGGTTTGGCTAAACTCAACATCCAATTGCTACCATATTTCTTTCTCCTAGCTCTCTGTTTTCCTATTTTTTCTCCTTCTTTTTTGCTCCTCTTCTGTATCTGTGTGCATATTTCTCTCTCTCTCTCTCTCTCTGTCTATCAGTGTGTGTGTGTGTGTGTGTGTGTGTGTGTGTGTGTGTGTGAGAGAGAGAGAAAGAGAGGTTGATAGACATAAAAATAGATACATAGATAGGTAGACAGACAGAGTGAATGAGAGAGTGAGTGAATAAATGAATGAGTGAGTGAGAGAGGTGGTGAGAGGGAGAGATAATATCTTTGTGTATTTTAAGCCTGTGGGTGTGGTGGTACATCATGCATGTGTGCATTGTTCTGAGAACACCACTCAATTTCATGTCAAACTCCTTGAATGTGGGTTTCCTACTTCCCTGAATGCTGACTCTTACTAGCCATGCTAACTAGCAAGCCCTTGGGATCATTTGTATATGTTTACAATTATATGACAGTGTGTAACACTTCTTAAGAACACAATCTTGTAATGAACAGGAGCTCAATAGATTGGAGGAAAGACTTGAGGTCCTACTGAAGCAAAAGGAGATGGTGATTCAGACAAAGGAACTGTCAGAAAAGCTGCAACATCACTTTGATGTCACCCAGATGAGGTAAGAGCCCTGGCTGGGGAGAACAGGTAGAGCTTAGAGTGACCCCTGAACTTGGGATCTGTATCATTTATGGGCTTCCCCCTCACTTGCATGGGTCTTTGCAACAACCAGAGAAAGGCATCTTCATACAAAAGTGCTCGTGCATTCTACAAGAGCATCCACCCATAAAACAGTATCTTTGATATCAGTGTGTCTGTAGAATTGAGTTTTCCTTCCTGCCTTCTGACCTCTCTATGTTCTGCGCAGTAGTTTCTTGAACTGACAGTGATTTGTTTTCCACAGCCTCCCCAAATTGTTTAGTTTCAATCAGGACATGAGTTTAGGGAAAAGTTACACATCTAGATACTCTGCGATATTTATTATTTAGCGGTACCAACAATGACATCAGTCAAAACATCAATGTTAACTGTCCAGAAGCAATGAGGTGGAGGGGGGAAGGGAAAGGACCTGACAGCTGACACAGCAGGTTCCCAACTGGCCTGAATCTTAACTGCCCTACTTTTCCAGGACCACACAGCTGCAGCCTGAGATGGAAGAGAACCCAGCCCAGGATGAGGGCCACTTGCAGAAAAAGGTGCTAGAGCAAGAGCCACCTGCTAAACCACATGCCCAGCAAGGACAGAACTCCTGTGATGCAAGAGAGCAACTGATAGACTCATCTTGTAAAACCTGCTAACACTGGTGAGTTCCCTGCAAGGCCATCCACAGGCTGTAGGTCTGTGCCTTTCAAACTATAGCAAGAGAATGCTGCTCATGTCAATTTTTCCTTTAGTTTTGCTTTACATCTTTGCTTTTTTGTTATAGTTTTGCTATTTTCATGGCTTTTGTTCTTGTTATTGTTTTTCATAAATTTTTTAAGGCTATTCACTGTTTTATTTACTGCCATGTTAAAGCCACTTTTGATAAAAATGTTTTTTTATGAATAAAAAAGAATTTGCCTCTCTTCACACTTGACTCCAAGATCTTTATTCAGGTGTGGTGTCACTCATATACTCAGAGATCATATGTATAGATGGATCTTTACAAAATCAATGCAGCATGGCAACATAGTTAGTTCCCTGCCAACCATCACACACAGGCCATTGGCGGCCTTGAGTATGGATAGCATAACTTATTCCATGAATACACACTTTATGATGAAATCAGTATCCATCGTGTATCCACACTGTCAGGATTATAGCTATACCTTGTATATGGTACTCTATAGACATGCTGTCAGGAATTGGTCACAAGAACCAAATTATTAAGAAATATACCCATATTGTTCTATGCACTCTTGAGCAATAAAATCAGTAAAAGATCATTTCAAGAAATGAAAAATCCTGAGCTAACTGCTTCTTTTTTGCTTTCAATACAGTATCAGTTATAAACACACAAGTTTTATTTCTTACCACTCTTCCCTCTCTGTAACTGGATTCCAGAAGTTTGGCTCAGTGTTTAGCTGTGGGTGTTTCCTCCTGTTTCCATCATTGAGTCAGGGGACCAATAGACAAGAGCAAAAAATGGGATACCATAAGAGAGAAAGCCATTATATTTGAAGAGAAAAGTGCCTCCAGAGAAATGTCCAGAGACCTATAAGGATGTTGACAACTAACATTCTGAGTAACAGTGGCAGGCTACCTTAAATGCCCTTCCCTGAGAATAAGATTGATTACTAACTTGTAAGCCATCATAGAGCCCTCAGCTGGTAGGAGATGAAAACAGAAGCAGACACCCCCAACTAAACACTGAGCCGAATTGGAATCCAGATGCAGAGAGGGAGGACAAAACCAGGCTACAGAACCCACAAAGACAGCTGACATGAGCCAGGAGGAGCTACTGGGCTGATAGCTGGGAATCCAGCATTGGATCAACTCAGACCTTCTGAACATGGGTCTCAGTTAGAAGGCCTGGGCAGTCTAAGGGACCTCTGACAGTGGTACCAGGATTTATCTCTGGTGCACAAAGGACTTTGGGAACACATTCCCCATGGAGGGATACTTTCTTAACCAAAAGGCAAGAGGGAGGACCTAGTCCCTACTCAAATGACTTGACAGATTTTGTTGACCCCTCCTGCAAGGCATCACCCTCCCTGTGGAGTGCGAGGGGTGGGGCAAGATTGGAGGGTGGTCAGGGACAGGGGAGGGAGCAGGGACAGAGGGAGGGAATTTGAGTCTGTATATAAAATAAGAAAAAAAGAAAAATAAAAAAGAAAAGAAAGGAGTCAAAATCAGGCATGAGAAACCCACAGAGATAGCTGACCTGAACAAGGGGGAGCTCATGGACCCCTGGAATGATAGTGAGAAACCAGCATTGAAATGACTCAGACCTCATGAACATGGGTCTCCGTTTGAAGGCCTAGGTAGTATAAGGGACCTCTTATGACTGAACCAGGATGTATACCTGGTGCAGGAAAGGACTTTGGGAGCACATTCCCCATGGAGGGATACTCTCTTAGCCTAGAGGCAGGAGGGAGGGCCTAAACCCTACTCCAAATGACTTGACAGATTTATGATGATCCCTACCTGTGTAGTTGGGGGGAGGATGAGATGGGAGGGCAGGAGAGAGAACTGGGATCAATATGTAAAATGAGAATTTCCTGGATGTTTTGTGTTAAGAATTTGTTGGGTTTAATATTTTCTGTGGTCGATGAATCTAT
Source organism: Phodopus roborovskii (assembly GCF_943737965.1). NCBI lineage: Eukaryota > Metazoa > Chordata > Mammalia > Rodentia > Cricetidae > Phodopus > Phodopus roborovskii. Next base: position 119,455 of record NW_026126812.1, on the reverse strand, counting down.
TTCCTCTAGTTTATCTTCAGCACCTGAGATTCTCTTTGCAATCTCTTGTATTCTGTTAGTTATGCTTGCATCTGTAGTTCCTGATCGTTTGCCCAGTTTTTCTATTTCTAGCTTTACCTCAGTTTGTGTTTTCTTTATTGTCTCTATTCCAGTTTTTAATTCTTGAACTATTTGAATTATTTGCTTCATCTTTGCATTGTTTTCTTAGCTTTTCTTACTTTCTTTAAGAGATTTGTTTATTTCTTGCATTTTTTTGCTAGGTCTTTTCCTCTATTTCCTCCAAATTTTTGTTTTTGGTTTTTTTTTTTTTTTTTGGTTTTGTTTTGTTTTGTTTTTCTTTCCATTTCCTTAAGGATTTTCTAATATCACCTTTGAGGGCCTCTATCATTTTTATGAAGTTATTCTTTAAGTCATTCTCTTCTGTTTCATCTGCTTTCTAGTTGGTATAGGGTCCCTAAATTCTGGGGATGTCATGCTTTTCTCTCTGTTGTTGGGTGTTTTCTTGTATTGCCTTCTTCCCATTTCTTCTTCAGGTGGGTGCAGTTGGAGTCTTTCTCTTTCTACCCTACTTTCCTTGTGGGTATATTTGGATCAGGAGTTCGATGTCTGTAACTCTGGATGGTCTCAACTCACTTGGAGGTCTCTCCTCTAGCAGAGGGGCCAGGAATGGGGTTCAAAGATCAGGTGGGCATGGCCTCAGTGTGGTCCCTTATGGATAGGCAGGTCTTATGAGCTCAGCAGGGACCCAAGAGGTTCCATGGAGGTGGAGGGGTTGTTGGACACACTCTGGCCCTATGTTCAACCAGAGCAGTGGAGCAGTGTGCCCAGTAGGACACAGGGATAGTGATTGGTTTCTTGAGTTCTTTGTATATTTTGGAGAGCAGTCCTCTGTCAGATGTGGGGATGGTGAAGATCTTTTTCCAGTCTATGGGCTGCCGTTTGTCCTTGCTGACTATATCATTTGCCTTACAGAAGTTTCTCAGCTTGAGGAAATTCTATTTATTAATTGTTGATCTCATTTTCTGTGCTACTGGTGTTATGTTCAAGAAGCATTCTCCTGTACCAATTTGTTCAAGGGTACCTTCCACTTTCCCTTTTAAGAGGTTCAGTGTGGCTGGATTTATGTTGAGGTCTTTGATCTATTTGGACTTAAGTTTTGTGCATGGTGATAGACATGGGTCTATCTGCAAACTTCTACAAACCATCATGCCAGCACCATTGTACACTTTTAGCAGTTTTGTCAAAAATCAGGTGTTTGTAGGTGTGTGGGTAAATATCAGGATTTTCAATTCAATTATATTTGTCTACCTGTCTATTTTTTGTGGCAATACCAAGCTGTTTTCAGGACTGTAGCTCTATATTAGAGCTTGAAGTTGGTCATGACGATGCCTCCAGAAGTTCCCTTATTGTACAATGTTTATTTGGTTATCCTGGGTCTTTTGTTTTTCCATATTAAGTTGAGTATTATTCTTTCAAGGTCAGTGAAGGATTTTGCTGGGATTTTGATGGAGATTGCATTGAATCTGTAGATTGCTTTTGGCAAGATTGCTATTTTTACTATGTTTATCCTACCTATCCAAAAGCGTGGGAGATCTTTCCATTTTTTTTTTTTTTTTTTTTGGTATCTTCTTTAAATTCTTTATTTAAAAACACAAAGTTATTACTATATAGGTCTTTCACTTGTTTGGTAAGTGTTACCTCAAGATATTTTATGTGTAGTGAGATACTCACTTTGTCAGCATCTGTAGCACTGAACAAGCCAGGGGCAGAACTGACTTGGGGAACTAGGTCTGAGGCAGTGGCTGGAAATGCTCTCTTACTGATGGGACACAGACAGGAGAGCATCTGGAGGCATCCTTGAGACCAGGAACCTGCTGGTGTTATCTGTCTCTGTCGTAAGTTATTTCTCCCTGAATAAACATCTATTCAGCCTATTTGTTTATCCTGATCCATATATGGTGTCAGAAGTGGGATCAGGATTTTCATGCGACCTGGAAGAGAAAAGCCACAGGCTTATTCATTGGCAACTGCTGTGAACTAAAAATAGGCTAATGTATGAAAAAAAGACAGCGTAACTAATGATAGTAAGCTGCTAATCTAGTAGTAAGACATACATTATTAATTGGGGAATGTGATACTACAAACAGTACCAACGACTATAACAAAGCCCCACAGAAGACCATAGCTACATCTCACTTTGATGTTGTTCAGACACCTTTTAAGCACTAGAGGTCTATATTTGCCTTCCATGGCAACAACATGTCAGCCATCTCCTCAGAAGATAAGGTGTATGATGTCACCAGTGGAGTTCTGTACTCTGATCATACAGAAGTCTTCCAGGGATTTGACCAGCCTTCCCTTCCAGAAGAGGAGGCTCAGCTGCCTGGGGAAGACTGTTTTATAGCACAAAATCAGACTTGCCATTCAAAATTTGTTTGTTTTTTATGGTGCTAGTGATGAACCCAGGGACTCATGTGTGCTAGGTATGCATTCTGTTACCAAGTCACATCCTCAGTCCTAGGTTACAGAAACTCTACTAACACAAAAAGCACTTTGTTAAATATCTCATAAGAGTTCCACCCTTGCCTGAGAATAGCAGGGCCACAAATGCCTCACTAGTCTGTGGGGAGAGAGGCAGCTTAAGCTAAAACCTTCAGTTTTAGCAGTCTTAAGTCTCCCTGCAACAAAACCTCACCAGCCCCAAGAACTCTGCACACCTATTCCAGGGATGCTTAGCCTTCAGACTCGGCTCTCAATGATACAGACTAGTTTTTATAAACATTCAAGCCAGAGCCAACACAGACTTCCATACAGAGATCCTTTTTTTGGGGACAAAGGACCAAGAAGCAAAGGAACAGACTATGAATCATGAACAGCAACCGCTTCTCAACTATGCTTCGAAATATTCTCCAACACTAGCCTGCAGTGGGGCTCTGGACTAGAGAATGTGAAAGAACTTATAAAAACAAACTTGCTCTTGCCAGAACCCACTCCTTCTAGGTTTACAAAGTGAATACCTACTGCATTTGTCAACACCCTAAGTCACAGCTCCTCACATCATGAGTGGAAAAAACATCTACAGTTCCATTTGTTTCTGACAAAGGTGGTACACCTCAAAACCAAAGTGCAATCCCCAGGAGATGTCTACACCATCAAGTGAAAACAAGCAAGGGAAAAACCTTCTTTACATCAACAATTAAGTGAATATACTTCAAAATACTTTTACTTATTTCTTGGGACTTTCATGCAATGCATTTTGATCATTTTCATCCCCAACTCCTCCAATTTGTTCTCCCCAAATCTGCCCCTACATCTCTGATTCCAGATTTGTGTCTCCTTCAGATGCTGAAATAAAACCAACTCTCCCTTTCCCAGAAGCCATTATTCCTCCTTTGCTCATCATTTATGAGTAGGGGCTCATGCACCCCACTCCATTCATGAATCTTGACTGGCTTGATACTATACAAGTGACCACAGCTGATAATAGTCATGGCCAGATGATATTGTTTCCTCTAATCCTCCCCAACCTCTGGCTGGTACAATCAATCTGCCCCATTTCCCATGATGGCATTTGAGCCTTGTGGAAAGGGTGTGATATATATGTCCCATTAATCATGGAGCTGACTGGATGACCACTGATGTGGGCGGCCTTAGAGAAGACGAAGTTTGAGGTGACAGATTTGAGCCTTGAAGAGAACATTATGTCCAATAACTTCAACATGATTTAACGAAGCTGTGTGCACCCCTAGGAATTTTTAATACCTAGGGGATGCATAGCAGTGTTTTAGAGCTCAATTGAAACACCCAATAGTCAAATTCAACTGTTCATTCATTGTGATCTCTTCTTCATTTTCTATTGACATATGATTCATATGATTTCTGGGGGATTTCTTTTTCTATTTCTCTCTCCCCCTCCCTTTCTCTTTGTCTCAGTGTGTGTGTGTGTGTGTGTGTGTGTGTGTGTGTGTGTGTGTGTCAGAGAGAATGAGAGAGAGGAAGAGAGAGAGGCAGAGAGAGACACACACAGAGAGAGGGGGGAGACAAGATGTTTTCATTAGTGGGTGTGTTTGCAGCTTAGATAATGACATCTGGTGTAGTCCTTTGTTGCACTTTCCCTTATTTCCTCTGAGAGCTATTTTCTCCATTTAGGCTCTGTTTCTGGGTGTTTCAGGGATGTCTCCACAGGGTCCATCCACACTTTGAACAGTTGTCTTCCAGCTGTTGGTACAACATTGGGAACATTTAGGAGAGGGATCCTGTTACAAAGCCACCTCTTTTTTCCATGCACCAGAGAATGAGCAGCTCTGCTTTACCACATTCTCCTTGCATGGTGGCTTGTCCCACCATAGAACCATAGCAACAGGACCAAGTAACCGTCCATGAAACCTGCACAACCATCAGATAATGCAAATCTTTTCTCCTTTTTAAATTAAGATTCTCAGAGTTTTTCTGATAGAGATAATCTCACTGCATGCACACTTCTCATCTCTCTTCTTGTTTCAACAATGATTTGTTTATCTATGTATAACAAATATTAATAGTTTATTAGACCATATTTTGAGAATGTTTATTCAGATTTATTTCTTTTAAAATTCATGCGATAAGTATAGATTATCATAGAAGTTATTCTACCAATTTTGCAGATGAGAAAACAAGGCAGACAGTAGTGGAACTCAGACTTGAAACCGGCAGTATGATATTGCTTCCAATTATATGTCATACTCCACCTGAACTTGATATATTTCAATTTTCTTTCTTTAACATAGAGGGTCTTTTGGTTTGTTGTTTATTTTGTCATGTTTTTACTTTTTATTTTTTATTTTTGAGACAGGGTCTTACTGTTTAGCCCAGGCTGGCCTGGAACTCACTGTGTTGCCAAGCTACCACAGTTGTTCAAGTGCTGGGATTACAGTCAGGAGCCAAAGCATCCAAACCTGAAGTGATATTTTGATAATACTTATGTGAGATAGACACTTTATTCCTGGGATTTCTGTTAATTGTCACAACAAACATGGATACAGAAAGGAGAACCAAGTGCAGTTCTTTAAACTCTTTACTTGAGGGAATTCCCTTAGTAAATGGGTGAACTGCTGGGCCTGGTACAGAGTCCCTTGTCTCTCCTATCTTTTCCTTATGCAGGACCCAGGTTTATTTCCTATTTCTTTGCTATATTGACTGGTTTATGTATTGTCATAGCCTAAGTGAATCCTTGGGATCCAACTACCATGGTACCACATACACTGCAATCTCTACTCAAGAGGAACCTGGAAGGATCTGCTATCATTCAGAAGCATGGTGTTTTCATCTTTAGTCTGCTGTGTGAAGCTACAATGTCACTGCTTCAAAGGGAATCTTAATAAAAATGGTAGTAAGGCTTACTACCTGTATTCACATCTACTGTGTTAAATACTTTCTAATATGCCTAGTATTAAATGTTGTAATTTTTCTAACCATACTTTCAACCCTGTGGGTAAATATAATTGTTGCTCTCTTACGGTAGTAATGACAAAATACACATAGAGTGGTTAACCAACTTGTTGTGAGGGGCTGGGAATGTAGTTCATTTGGTAGAGTGCTTTTATAACATCGACAAAGCCTTCTATTAAGTAACTCTATGAAACCAGTTGTGATGATTCTTGCTTAGAATCCCAGCACTCAAGATGTAGGATCAGGACAATCAGAAGTTCTAGGTTATCCAGAACTACAGCCTAAGTTAAGCAATCCTGGGCTATGTGGCACCCTGTCTCAACTTGCCTATGAATACACAATTATTCAAATATTATGAATCTGACATCTGTTCTCTTTCTCTTGTATCTTTCTATTATTATTTTCATTATTTATCTAAGACAGGCTTTTCCTGAGCTTGAAAAAAATGTAAAAGTGTGGAAGAAATGGCCTTTAACTTGGGCCCATAGAATACTTTTCTTTTTTTTCTTTCTCCTTTCCTTTCTCTCTTCACCACTACTACTTCTCTATCCTTTCTTCAAGCCTTTTTACTCAGCCAAGGAAAATCACACAATGAGTAGTAAATCTAACAGAAGCTTTATCCTTGACCTTCTATTGTCTTTAACTTCCAAGTTTCACACATAATCAGTTATGACTGATGACAATTAACAACCCAAACCTAGTGAATGAGCTCAGAGAAAAAGTAAAAGAGGGAATGGCTGGGGCTTGGTGCTCTGACTTACCCTCACAGTTATGAGTCAGAGAAGTCTCAGAACAAGCTCACTGCCAAGTTAATTCCGGGCCAGTACTTACTGAAGTGCAGCTAGTTGCTTCTGTTCTACCTGGAGTGGATTCCTGGGGAGAAAGGGAGAAAGGGATTGGGCTGGTCACTAGAATTACAGCCATTGCACCAAACCACTCAAGCCACTAACTCAAAGGAAAAAAAAAAAAACCCTTAAAGCCTCACTATGGAAAGCACCTGGTAAATTCAGCCCCACCCTGTCTGTGCCTTGGAACTCCAGGAAAGTGTATATAGGGCACCCAGAATGGAAAAACAGATTTATTCTTCCTCCTTTTTCTTTGTTTTCAATCCCCTTCGTCTTTCTTTCATTTCCTTTTCCTTCCTTTCTAGATACAATTCAAATCACCTGGCTTGGTGTGCATCATTATCTAATGAACCATCAGAGAACCGTCAGATTTTCTGTGGCAGCACAGAAAACCTAATGTTCATTTCTTGACATTTATAACAACCAGGGACTTTTCAGCTTTATATACACTAAATAAATAACATCAGTCAAAATGGTTTGGCATGATAGGCCTGTTATCCCTCAATACCACATTACAATAAGTAACAATTAGAGGTTCTCGTACCAATTAATATAGACTCGAGTCAAAATAGACACATATCCATACTTTGTTTCTCTGAAGCCAGTAGATAATTTCTGAAATCCAGAGTGACTTTAAGACAATGGCTTCATGGTGATATAGTAGCTCAAAGTCACAAGATACACTGTCATACTCTTCATCCTGTCAATGGGCCAGCCACCCATCCAAAGCCCTTCTTGTGTAACTGGCATTGCTCCACCTTGGACACTAAGAAGACTCCATTTCTTGGTTGGACAAGAAACACAAGGGTAAATTTTGTCAATGTGTGGTAAACGCTAGTAATTACTTAAGCACCAGAAGCACTGAGGAAGGGCAACTCCAGGAGATGGTGGGGGTAGGAGAATATGGGTGGGCATTTCCCCAGCAGCTGTTGCCTGCCACCCAACTTTGATCACAGTTGATGTCAACCTAGCTCCTGAGTCAACAGTTGCAAGCCTTTCTATTAGTCTTACACAGCCTGATGTGCAGCCAAGTCATCCAATAGTAATTCGTAGCATTGGTCTGTTGCCCCGCCTACTACTGGTCCTCAGGCAGCACATGCGCAGGTGGGCAGGGCTGTGTACAGGTCAGTGTTTCTTTCCCATCTACACAGAGATACTTTCTTCTTGCCCCAGTGGCTTCCAAGGGAGGGGCCTTGTATTTTCTTCTCTACTCTCAAGGAGATAAGTCCCTGGGAGCCCTGGAAGCCACATGGTGAGAGCATGACCTAATTGAGGGAGTTGAGGGCAGTTTGGAATTCTGAGGAGAGAGCCCCAGGGTGTGACAAGGATGGGTGACCCTCCTGCATAACATCAGACTCCCTGGGAGTTTGTCCTGGCACTGATCCCAGCCTCCTCACATCCACATTCTCAGGCTGCCTGCTTCTGTGTCTCCTGCTGAGGATTTCTTCTAAGGGAAGACTGTTCAGTGAGGCTCCCTGCCTGGACAGTCTGTGGCCCAGAATGAGATCCCTGGGGCAATTGAGCAGGGAAAACACCATGGAACTTCAGGGGCTTTTCCAAGTTTTCTCCGTGGGATGCAGCAAAGATCTGTGGATCTCTTTCTAATCAGCTACCAAGCCATAGGGGAGCGGCTTGACTTGCAGACCTTAAAGAGTAAATAGAACTTGCAAGACACATAAAACTATTGATGGGGAAACCCTCAATTATGTTCACCTTGAAAAACTGTAATGTCCATTCACATCCCATCTTGCAATGGGACGTTTACCTCACCTTAACTTACTGGACCCTAGTGAGAATTCAGGAGTTCACAATGAAAATTAGACTGAGCAATACTTTCTGTTCACTGTTTGGATCTCCACTCCACAGTGAAGTAATTTTGAGAGGGCATTGCAAAGAGATGTGCCTTTTTTGGTTACTACCTCACCCCCTTACCCCCTTTTATTTCCAGAAGTAGCTTATTAATTTTTTTTTTTTTTAATTCTTTGGATGGCCCAGGTCAGGAAACTGCTTCAGTCCTTGTAAGGTCATTGTCTGTAAAGAGTTCAGATGAGTTGAGTCACATAGAGATAAATCTGTGTCACATTTGTACACCTTCATGTCTGGGGTATTAAAAACTGCATTAAGCACATTAAGCCCTTGCCTTCTTAAGTTTTGCATGGATTCATTCCACTGCATTTGGTTGATTGCAGATATGCTGTGATGATAATTAGTTTTAGTCCCCAAATGAAACTTAGCTTATGTATTCCGTCATTCATATTGAAACACAGTGACCATGTCAGACATGTCATTTCAACTTAATTTCAGTTGTTGCACTTGGGCATCTGTTAAGTTTGAAAGTTTTCTTTGAGAAAAACTAGGGATGATATTTTGCTTTGTTTTCTGTGTGAATAACCTGCAGAAGTATTGCCTGGGTTTTCTGGCTTGTTTGAGATTTCTTTACTTGAAATCCAGCTTTGTTTTCCTGATGAAACTAAGGGAAACTATTATTAAATCACAGGAATCCTGAACTCACAATTCTTTTGCTTAATTTTCCTTTCCTGGCTGGGTGTGGTGAGGAACAGGATGTTGCCAAAAGTTGGAAATTAATAGGGAGTTACATAATTGCCTACAAAATCGGGTGACCAGGACACCAGTTGCTTTCCTTCCCTGGACTGATAACATGAGACAATACATGCATTTGTTTTAGCCTTTCTTAGAATTTTACCTGCTTCACTAAATGGAGATTGTATGGTGTATAAATGGTGTCTCCTAGACTTTGTTCCCCCTTCCAGACTGCAATGGGGAGTATTTTTCTATATACTGTCTTTGCTAGAAAAGCCTCTACATCTTTATGTAGGCTGACTTTTAACTCAAGGCTTACCTGCATATGATTCTTTAGTGCCAGATAACAGGTTTGTTTATCCTTTCCCAGCTTTACAAACTCTTTAATTTGTAGATTTGTTCTTGAAGAAAAGTGGGGTCTAGATGGCACACTGTGAAAAGGATTGCAGTTTTCAGTCTGTCCCTCACACTCACTTGTTGACATTATTAAACTGGTGAATGAAAAATTCATTCATAGCCTTTCTTGGTCCTTCATTGTGAAATTGATAGGAAGCACAATTTAGCAGAAAAAAACTTTTGTAGTTATAGAAATTTAAGTTCAGGTACTTAGTTTTCTTTGTGTGGTTTTGAAACCTTGAGCATCTCACTTAACCACTACGCTTGTGTATAGGTTTTTTGTTGTTGTTGATGTTTGTTTGTTTGTTTTCCTTTTTCTTTTCCTTGCAAGGGGTAGTAGCATTACATGCCTTTAGGAATGCATTAAACAGTAAGGAATTTAGTATATAGCCTTTTGGTGGCTAAAATGATAACTTTGATACATAATACATGACTTTAAAAGTAATTATTAAAATGATGTTTCTGTTATGATGATTCTGTCAGTAAATGCACTTGCCTCCACTCCAGATGACCTGTATCCAGCCTCTAGAACACCATAATGAAGGAGAGAACTAAGTCTTTATAGCTGTCCTCTGATCTCCACATTCACATTGTGACACTGATTCCCCATGTTAAACATAAAACTGAATATAAAATTTCAAAAGATGTCATTCGAATAGAAGGATGATGGAAACTATACTACTAGCCATCTTCTTGGTGGGACTTCAGGTGGCTTGTTAGGATGGAATTCTGTACAGCTGTGTTTTGTAGTTTACGAAATGCCAAGAGATGCATTGTTTTTAGTACTAGCAAAGTGTGTCTGTCTTAGTCAGTGTTCTATTGCTATGAAGAGACACCATGAACACGGCAACTCTGTTTTTTTTTTTTTAAAGAATAACAAAGCATTTTCATCATTTATTACAAATTGCTTTAGTTTGTTTAGCCACTCTGATCAGTTAAGTTTAACAATGGTGATTTCACAGGTAATCTCTGAAGTTGAATACATAGAAGCTTGACGAGGCAACTCATATAAACTAAAACATTTGATTGGGACTTGCTTACAGTTTCAAAGTTTTAGACCATTGTCTTCATGGTGAAAAGCATGGCAGCATTCTGGTAGACATGATGGAAGAGTACTAGCTGAAATTTCTTTATATGGATCCCCAGGCAACAGAAAAAGAGAGACTCTTGTCTCTGGCTTTGGCTTCTGAAACCTCATAGCCAACCCCCAGAGACATAGTTCTTCCAGCAAGGCCACATCCACCTCAACAGTCCACATCTCCTAACACTTCAAATAATGACACTGCCTATGGGGTGCCATTCTAATTCAAACCACCACAGTGTCTAAGTTACTGTCAGCTAACTTTTCCTTTTTACCTTGGCCTTGAAAACAGTATATATGGCTTTATACCATTTTTCAGATTACTCAAGATAGAACTGGACTGAGCTTTAGCAGAATACACAGTTCAGAGACTGAATCACACCACTCCCTTGCCTTTCCAAATTCCACTAAGCAGAGAAGGAAGCAGTGATTCGAGTCAGTTGTACTAACTTAGTTTTCAGTGTTTAAAATAAGAAATAGAGTTGATGTGTTTTATAACTGTTTACCTGACCAACCTAAAGATTTTGGGAATAAACAAGGTACCTTGGCAATCTGGGACTTCCTGTGGGATATTTTTAATTTAAAAATTAATTTTTTTTCATTTTACATCCAAGCCCAGTTCCACCTGCCTTTAGGATAACTAATTAGGTACCCTCTCTATGCTATTTGTTGTTTCTAATATGCATAGGCACTTAAGGCAACAACTCGGACAATTATCAACCCTGCCTACTCAGAATAACAGAAGGAGCTTAAAAGGATTCCAGTGGATTCCCAGGACACATCCCAGCCCAAAAAATCTGAATTGGTAAGGGCAGGACCAAGGTATCCCTCATTTTCAAAGTTCTCTTGTCCATATGACTCCAATATGTAGCTGTCAAAGTGGCTTACTGGAAAGAAGCTGTGTGTGCAGACAGATTGATTAGGAAAGCAGTGATGGGGAGAAGCTGTAATGTTACAGGTCAAGAGATTAATCCCCTTATTTTGATGAGCTTTAGTCCCTAGAATAACCAGTCATTGTCTACCTCTATATTGGACTAATATTCTGTGATTAATAGATAATACAATTTTTATTTTTTTTTTAATTTTATGAAGGTAGCAGACTACTGACTTCCAACAAACCAGAAACTAAAAATATCTTCAGATGGTATTGGAAGCGTATAGCAGAGCACCACTCTACTTGCTGTAAGTACCTCCATGTTGTTTTCAACAATGTGTTTACAAGGTGTCTTGATTTATGGATTTCTATTTTTCATTGCTATAAATTTATTTATGAAACTGTTTCTACATTGAAACATGTAATTTGGGGTAACTACTATGTGTTCCTGGGCTATGGTCACTCAAATTTGCTTCTAGAATCTCATTCCCTTTGATACAAGAGCTATGATTTCTTTTTTTTTTTTTTTTTTTTTTTTTTGTATATCAACACAGCCAAAATTAAGAACCTCATGTTTGGTCCCTGGCAACACATATTTATAATTTTATACTACCACATTGCTTTGCAAATGAGTAATACCTCAGAAAGCCACAAAATCTCTAATGAGGCCTAAAATAAAATTAAGAAAACCTCTAATGCTTTTTTTCAATTGTGAAACCATATTTACAAAATTACACCATACATATATACACCTTCTTCTTCTTTGCTGTGTAATGCCTTCTGGAAGTGCAGAGCACAACATCAAATTATTTTTTCTACAGCAGGACTATGAACAGACAGACCTGTGCTCTGTTTGGAATCCAAAACGCATGCTGCTTCAGTGCATGGCTGAATGTACACCACCTTTATCAGTTTATCTGGAAGAGAAAAACGATTTATTTCAGACAATAAGGTGACTTTATAGCTCCAGAAAATCTGTATATTGTTCACACTCTTTGACTACTAGTATTTTATTGCAAGATGGTAAAATTATGACAAAAAAAGAAAACAACCTCTACTAAACATAAACAAGGAAATCTACATTGGCCAAAATCTCTGAAAAGATTGTCAGTAATAATCACATACAAAAGCAATAGGAAACGATTCATAAAAAAGCAAGCCATAGTACAGACCATGGGAAAAAAAGACAAAAAGAAAGAAAAGTTGGCATCACAACTTACTTATGAAAAGCACACAAAATTTGAGAATTTCAAAAATATAAAATAATTTCTATTTAACAAAAACTAGCATTAATAGTTAAGCGCTCCTTTGGCCTACATAGTGAGTTTCAGGATAGCCAGAGCTACAGAGAGAATCCCTATCTTCAAAAACCATAATGAAGTCTGAATTCATTTTCTGCTCAGATCAAAATGAGAGCTACAATAAGTCTGTATCACTTCTATTAAACCAAATGCAGCAGGCTCAGGAAGATAAAACTCAACAAGTATGACATCCTGAGTAAGTGTGCAAGACTTGGAAATGCAAATGCAGTCCTTCTCTCAAGACACACTTCTTCATTTCCTTGTCATTACAACCTCCTAATTTCATTGATGTTTAAGTAATATGTGTTTGAAATTAACATTAAATATTTCAACAATCCATTTTCAGTAACTGACAGAACAGCTAGCAGGCTACAGGATCTAAAAATCTTCAGACACATCCAATAATCTCACATAACCAACATACAGAATGTGCAGCAGGTCACAATTTTTTTTTTTTTTTTTTTTTTTTTTTTTTTTTTGTACAAAGCGTTTGGCCAGTTACTAATGTTTCTTATTCCTTACCTCTGTCTTAAATATTACCCCGTTTCTATTAATCTAAGTGTTTCCAAGTGGTCTTATCATACCGAAGAGAGGGTTCAGACCTCTGCTCTTTCAAGTCTCTACATCTTGAGTATCCTCCTTCCTGCCCCCTTATCTTCCTTGTTTCCTAGTCCCACCTATAGTGCTTTCCTGTTTTCCAACAGTGCTTTATTCATTGACCAGTAAGAAAAACATATTTACCAAATAACATCTATCATTATCTCCCCTTTTCTAAAATAAAAAGACAGTTTTAACTTTAACATAGTAAAATATATAACAAAACAGTTATCAAATAATAACTATTGCTAACAATATCTAGTCCATTGACATTTAGCAAGTTATAACGAAAATATTTTTGCATTATCTATCCTATCTTTGTGAGTCTAAAGTCTTACATGTAACGTATCATTAATCCTAAGTAAGGAAATCTATAACCATAACTATCTTTCTTCACCTCCATTAAAAACCATAGATGGATAATATATAAACTCAAAAAATGCTAGAGACAACTCACTGCCTGGTCAGTCACCCAAAGGTCTTCGGAAATAATCATATCTTTAGCCTATAGATCATAATGTGTCTAGCAGACTCCTCAGCAAAATATGAAACTTCAAAATGTCTTGTCAGTCACTTTCTCTTTGTCTTGTATACTGTCTGGAGAATCTTCCATGAAGCAGGAACCCTGTAGCACTGTCCATATTGTATTAGCTGTCACATTTCTGTGAGTCACACTGTCCAGACAAGAGCAGTATGTTGCTCAAATGGCTAGTTTTGCCATACTGGGAGTAAACACCTTAACAAGTTTCTTGGATGTCCATCTTCCTTTCTGACTCAGGTGGTATTGCTAGGAGCAGTGATGCCTCACTGTTAAGAAAATCCCTAAACCATTTTAAATGCCATATTCTGTAGGTCTTTGAAAGGTTTGAAGAATGCCTGCCTATCCACCTCAAATATATCTCTCTATATCTAGAAAACCTAACTAACACTATGTTTTGACTATTATAGATAACTATCTAAAATCTGTACTAAAGTATACATCACATTTTTAATTGAACTATATAAACACAATACATAAACAAGAGGAGAAATATATATATATATGTATATATATATATGTATATATATATATATATTACAAAATTGACTTTAAATCTGCATCAATAAATGAAAATCTATTCCAAACAATGTATTTATTTCTATGCCAGATTCCCTCTTTACCTATAAAAAGAGATTGGTGGTGATCATTAACCATTTATACCAACCCTTTTTAAATAAAAATAAACATTTATAGAAAATATTTGGGAATTTGTGAGACATTCTTTGCACACTGCTTCCTGCTGGTAGGGGGTGCTGTCTTGGGGAATGCTAAGACACAGAAATACTGACTGCAGTGTTCTTCAAGGCTGTCTTTTCCCAGCTGTTTTGAATATTGGATCACCTGGGACACTGTTTTAGGGGGTTGTTTGATCAAACCATGTTAGTCTGGAAGGAATCAACAGCTTTTTATATTCTGTGAAAAGAAAAATAGAAATCCTTTCCCCCAGTAACCTGTCGTTAGACTTAACCTTTGAAATCAAAGCATTTTTAAAATATATAAATTGGATTAATATAGCAGTATTCATAATCAAGTGTATGTTAGTAATTGTTGTTCCTTAGCAATTGAGCAATTTAAAGACAACACTGTATCTTTGTGTGCTCTGTGTGCTTTCCATCTTTTATTACTCTATTTCTTTTACTAATATTTTTTTTATTTATTGAGGTCAGGGTTCGCTGTGTAACTTTTGCGTGTCCTGGAATTAACTCTGTATACCAGGTTCACTTTGAATTCACAGAGTTTGCCTCTGCCTCCCAAAGATGGAATTAAGGGTGTGTCACTACACTCAACTACTCTCTTTTTTTCTATTTGTTTTTTTTCTCTCTCTCTCCAAAGTCTAAGTACATTTTAAAACACATTGTAAACCTTTAGAGGGTTTTCTTTTTCATTTCTTTTCCTTTTTATTATTTTTTTCTTATTTTACCTATCTATTCCAGATCTTTCTCCCTCACTCCCTCACTCCTGTGCCCTACCCCCCCTTCTCCCTTCCCAAACCATTCCACCATCCCCACTCCATAGGGAGGTAGATGTCTTGAAGCAGGGATTAACAAAATCTGTGAAGTCATTTAGAGTAGGGCCTAGGCCCTCCCTTTTGCCTCTAGGTTAAGGGAGTATCTCTTTATAGGGAATGTGTTCCCAAAGTCCTTTAGTCCACCAGCGATACATCCTGGTTCCACTGTCAGAGGTCCCTTAGTCTGCCCAGGCCTTCTAACTGAGACCCATGTTCAGGGGGTCTGAGTCAGTCCAATGCTGGTTTCCCAGTTATCAATCTGGGGATCAGTTAGCTCCCCTTAGTTTGGGTCAGCTGTCTCTGTGGGGTTCTGTAGCCTAGTGTTGCCCCCATTTCCTTATCCCTCCTCCCTCTCTGCATATGGAATCCAGGAGTTGGGCTCAGTGATTAGCTGTGGGTGTCAACTTTTGTTTCCATCAGCTACAGCATGAGGGCTCTATGATGGCACATAAGTTAGTCATCAATCTCATTATCAGGACAGATATTTAAGGTAGATTTTCCACTGTTGCTAAGACAGTGGGGACATCCTTGTAGGTCTCTGGACATTTCTCTAGAGTTAGTTTTCTCTTCAAAGCTAAAATGGCTCCCTCTTTTATGGTGTCATTGAAGACTCCCCGTGGAAGGCCTCACACTAACTAGGAAGCTGATAGAGGATGGGATGGGTATAGTGGGGATTAGGGGGAGGATGTGAGGGAAGATAATTGTATTGACTTGTAAAATCATTTTGTTTCAAATTAAAAAAAAAAAAAAAAGGAAAAAGATAAAAACAAGAAACCAGCATTGGTACAGTGTTTTAGTAAACTTCAGATAAAAGTTGTGTGTCTCCTGAGTAGCATTCAGGGAACTGGAAGATACTCTTCAAGCTTCCAGAGAAGTAGGGCAATCATTAGTATCACCCAGTCACAACCTTGAGGCTTCATTAACTGCCTGCAAGTTGTAATGGTACAATAGTGACCTAATTCTTGACTGGATTTATGATTCACTCTGTGAGATGGAACCTATATCTGATAGTGCTGAACGGTCAAGAACACAGGATTACATAAGTCAGAGATTGTGGGAAAGTCTACTATGATTATTCTGCTAAAGGAACATATCAACAAAGTAACTAGTGGCAGACTGCTGTACCCATAGCTTAGTGTCCCATTCAGCCCTCAACAGAGAAGATTCTTACAGAAGACAAATATCATCTGAACATCCTAAAATCAGTGTTCTTTTTTCCTTGTTTCCAATTCATACTTTTATAAATCCCACTCACTTAATAGGAAGATGATGTAGGGAGAATGTGAGGATTCCGTTTCTTTTTAAAATATCCCAGCATATATGACATAGGGTGTACAATACATTTGTCCAGCCTGGCCACTTCCTGTCTCTATGTCTCTGCTTCCTGTCTTCTATTAGTTACAGAGCTCCCACTCACCATACATTCCTACTGTGCTGTCCAGTCCAAGAGAATGGTTTTGGGTTTTTTTTTTTATTATTATTATATAACCACATCCATTTAAATGAAAGCAAATATTTATAGACAATATTTGGGACTTTGGGCGTCGTTCTTTCCAAACAACTTCCTGCTGGTAAGGGGCGCTGTCATGGGGATTCTATGAAGATGCAGAAATCCTGGCTGTAGTCTGTAAGGCTGCGTTGTCCAGCTGTTTTAAATGTAGGATCACCTTGTACTCTGTTTCAGGCAGTCTGGCTTGATCAAACCACATTAGTCTAGAAGGAATCCACATCTTTTCATTTTCTGTGGAAACAAAACTAGAAATCCTTTTCCCCAGTAACTTGTCCTTCAACTTAAATTTTGGAGTCAAAGCATTTTTTTAATTTAATTTTTTATTTTACATGTCAATCCCAGTTCCCTCTCCCTCCCTCCCTCCCTCCCTACCCCCCCAGGCCTCCATCCCTCCTTCTCTCCCATTTACCCTCTCTGCCCTCTCACATGCACTCTAAACACCCTCCCCTCCCATCCCCCCACCACAATTCCACATGTAGGGGAATGCCATCCAGTTGGGGTCATGTAGATCTGGCAGGTCCTGTGAAGTAGGGACTAGGGCTTCTCTCCTGTCTCTAGATTAAGGCAGTTATCCCTCCATGGAGGATATGTTCCTAAGTCCTTTTGTGCACCAGGGATACATCCTGGCTCCACTGTCTGAGGTCTCTTAGACTGCTCAGTCCTTCTGGCTGAGACCCATATTCAGGGGGTCCTGAGTCAGTCCCATGCTGGCTTCCCAGCTCTCAGTCTAGTGGCCTTTAGCTCCTCCTTGTTCAGATAAGCTGTCTCTATGTGCTTCTGCCATATGGTCTTATCCTCTCCATCTGCTTCTGGGTTCTAGTTCGACTCAGTGTTTATGTATGGGTGTTTGCTCCTATTTTCAACAGGCATTAATTGAGGGCTCCATGGAGAAGTTAGTTGTGGATCTCACTCTCTGGGAAGGGCATTTATGATAGCCTTTGCACGGAAGCTGAGATTGTTAGTTGGGAGCAGTCTTGTAGTTCTCTCGACCTTTCTTTGTGTTCAATTTTATCTTCAAACCAATACTGGCTCCCTCTTTTATGTTCTCTCTCTCTGTCTCTGTCTCTGTCTTTTTCCTATCTTCTATTCCTTACCAGGCTCAATCTTCCTGGTTGCACATGTTTTCCTTTTCTCCCCCTCATTTTCTCCTACTACTATCTCCATTCGCTTCACCTGAGCTCTGGGGGACTTGTCCCTTACCAGTTCTGTGAGGGACTTTATATGAATCTCTAAGAATATACCTTGTACCCTAGTTCGTCTGGTGATGTGAATTATAGGCTGGTGATCATTTGATCTAGGTCTAAAATCCATATATGAGTGAGTACATACTGTGTTCCTATTTTTGTGACTGGGTTACCTCATTCAAGATGGTTTCTTCAAGTGCCATCTACTTGCCTGCGAATTTCAAGATACCATTATTTTTTTCTGCAGAGTAGTATTCCATTGTGTAGATGTGCCACATCTTCATTAACCATTCTTCAATTGAGGGGCATCTAGGTCGCTCCCAGGTTCTTGCTATTACAAACAGTGCTGCTATGAACATAGTTGAACAGATGTCTTTGTTGCATTGATGTGAATCCTTTGGGTATATGCCTAAGAGGGGGATTGCCGGGTCCTGTGGTAAACTAATTCCCATTTTCCTGAGGAACCGCCATACTGATCTCCAAAATGGCTGTATGAGTTTGCACTCCCACCAGCAGAGGAGGAGTGTTCCACTTTCTCCACATCCTCTCCAACATAAGTCATCACTGGTGTTTCTAATTTTAGCCATTCTGGCAGGGTTAAGATGGTATCTCAAAGTTGTTTTGATTTGCATTTCCCTGATAGCTAAGGATGTGGAGCATTTTCTTAAGTGTCTTTCAACCTTTTTGATTTCCTACATTGAGAATTCTTTCTTCAGTTCTGTACCGCATTTTTTAATAGGGTCATTTGATGTTTTGTTGACTAGTTTCTTGAGTTCTTTGTATATTTTGGAGATCAGCCCTTTGTCGGATATAGGGTTGGTGAAAATCTTTTCCCAGTCTATGGGCTGCCGTTTGGTCTTGTCGACTGTGTCCTTTGCCTTACAGAAGCTTCAAGTTTGAAGAGGTCCCATTTTTTAATTGTTTCTTTCAGTGTCTGTTTTCCTGGAGTTATGTTCTAGAAGCGGTCTCCTCTACCAATTTGTTGAAGGGTACCTCCTACTTTCTCTTCTAAGAGGTTCAATGTGGCTGGTTGATTGTGAGGTCTTTGATCCATTTGGACTTGAGTTTTGTGCATGGCGACAGACATGGTTCTATCTGCAGTCTTCTACACACCCTCATCCAATTGTGCCAGCACCATTTGTTGAAGATGCTGTCTTTGCCCCACTGTATAATTTTGGCTGTTTTGTAGAAAATGAGGTGTTCATAGGTGCATGGATTAATATCAGGATTTTCAATTCGATTCCATTGGTCTACCTGTCTATTTTTATGCCAATACCAGGCTGTTTTCAGAACTATAGCTCTGTAGTATAGCTTAAATCAGGAATGGTGATGCCTCCTGAAGTTCTTTTATTGAATAGGGTTGTTTTGGTTATCCTGGGTCTTTTGTTTTTCCATATAAAGTTGATTATTATCCTTTCAAGGTCAGTGAAGAATTGTGGTGGGATTTTAATAGGGATTGCATTGAATCTGTAGATTGCTTTTGACAAGATTGCCATTTTTACTATGTTAATCCTATGTAACCAAGAGCATGGCAGATTTTTCCATGTTCTGGTATCTTCTTTGATTTCTTTCTTTACAGTCACAAAGTTCTTATTATATAGGTCTTTTACTTGTTTGGTAAGCGTTACACCAAGATACTTTATGTTGCTTGTGGCTATTGTAAAGGGTGATGTAACGAGTACGGTTTTTCTGCCTGCTGCCCGGTCTTGTCCTGCTACCACGCCACCAGCCCCAAATAACACACAGAGACTCTGTATTTGATACAATACTGTTGTCCCGGTTACTTGTTACTTATCGGCTAGCTCTGCCTTTAATTATTAACCCATTTCTATGTATCTTCACATGGCCTTCTCTTACCCGGGAGGCGGCTGGCGTCCAGCTCTCTCCAGACTCTCCATCTTGACTCCTCCTCACTACTTCCTATTTCCTCCTTTTCTCCTAGTCCCTCCTATCTTCCTTTCCTATTGGCCAACAGTGCTTTATTATTAACCAGTATGAGAAACATACAGAATGACATCTCCCATCATCTCCTCTTTTCTGTCTAAATAAAAAGAAGGGTTTTAACCTTAACATAGCAAAATATATTATACAACAGTTATCAAGTAAGAATCACAGTTAACAATATTTAGTCCATTAACATTTAGCAAGATTTGAAGAAAATATTCCATCATCTATCCTATCTTTGTGTGTCTAAAGTAACTTATCTTTAATACTAAGGAAAACTATAACTATAACTATCTGTCTTCAACTCCTTCAAAGACCACAGAAGGATAATATATAAGCTCTAGAAATGACAGAGACATCTTGCCTTTTCAGTCACCCGAAGTTCTTTTGTAATCTTCCATCTTCAGCCCATAGGCCATAGTGTGTCTGACAGACTCTCCAGTAAAGCAGAAAACTTCAAACTGTCTTCTTTATTGGCAGTTTGTCAGTCACTTTTCACCGTGTCCTGCATACTGTCTCGAAGACTCTTCCATGAAGCAGGATCTCTGTAGCAATGTCCATCTTGAATCAGGAGTCACTTTCCTGTGGGTCCTGCATGTCCAGTTTATACATCACAAAGTCAAACAGTCCAGACAAGAGCAGTATCTTGTCCAAATGGCTAGTCTTGCCATATTGGAAGCAAACTTCATAATGCATTTCTTCGATGTCCATCTTCCTTTCTGGTGCAGGTGGTATTACCAAGAGCAATTATGTCTCTCTGTCACAAAAACCCTAAACCACTTTAAATGCCATATTCTGTAGGTCTTTGAAAGGTTTGAAGAATTCCTATCTATCTCAAATACATCTCTGTGTATCTTGAAAAACCTAACTAACTTAACTCTAAGCTTTGACTATCATAGGTAATTATCTATAATCTGTACTACATTATATTTCTATATAAACACAATACCTAAACAAGAGGAGAAATACACATCTCACAAAATTGACATTAAATTGTATCAATAAATGAAAATCCATTCCAAAACAAAGTAATCATATCAATACCATAATTCCCTTTTTACCTTTAAAAATAATTGGCTGTGATCATTACCCATTTATAACCAAGTCCATTTACATGAAAACAAACATTTATAAACAATGTTTGGGAATTTGGGCGTCGTTCTTTCCAAACTACTTCCTGCTGACAGGGGGCACTGTCATGGGGGGATCCTGAGAAAATGGCAGTAGTCTGCATGTCTGCCTTGTTCAAGCAGTTTTGAATGTTGGATCATCAGGAACTCTGTTTCAGGGGGCCTGGCTTGATAAAACCACATTAGTCTGCAAGGAATCCACAGCTTTTCATTTTCTGTGGAAACAAAAATAGAAATCCTTTTCCCCAGTAACTTGTCCTTGAACTTAAATGTTGGAGTCAAAGCATTTTTAAAATATATAAATTGGATTAATGCAGCAGCATTTCCTTTATCAGTTGTTATTTTCTCAGCAGTCAAACAATGTAGAGACAACACAATAGCATACAGTAACCAGATTCTCTCTGAGCTTGTCATCTTTACGTGCCTTTATTACTCTGTTTATTTTACTTTTATATTTTTATTTTTTGACATAGGGTTTCACTGTGTAACTCTTATCTGTCCTGGAATTTACTCTGCATACCAGGTTTACTTTGCAAATCACAGAGATCTGCTTGCCTCTGTCTCCACAGTGCTGGGATTAAAGGCGTGTGCTACAACACCCAGTTCCTCTTTGTCTCTTTAAAACCATTTTATTTTTCTCTCCCAAGCCTATGTATTTTTTTAAAACACACTGTAAACTTTTAGCACCTTTTCTTAAAGTGAATCTGTCTCTACTGTAAATCTTTATCTTTTTCTGGCCATGAGACTTTATCTGTTAAACAACAACATTGTTAAAATTAAAGTCATATCTGTGTCAGCCGCGGTTTACCAAAGATGGTGGTGGGCACTTTTACCGCCAGTATGGAAAGCTGTGCTCAAAGCCTTGGTCTGCGCTGCCACCCAGAAAACATGCTGCCGGCTTGGAGATGTGGTCACTGCCATTGCCATCTCTCATACACACCAATAAATTGTTAGCAGAGTTATTTAAAAGCTGTGCGTTTTTTTTCCCGCTTATTCAAAGTAAGGAATCTTCCCTTAAAGGAGCCGCGCGAATATCTGTTTGTCTCTAGCAAAGAGTTCAACTGAGAAAAATGCTGCTACCAAGAAACCTTGCTTGTCTCTGTTCTTTTGTTTATAAAACCCTTTTTTAAGCTTTTGTTAAATTTTAAGTGGAAGTTCTTATTAACTTATTAACGTGGGCGCCATTTGTAACGAGTACGGTTTTTCCGCCTGCTGCCCTGTCTTGTCCTGCTACCACGCCACCAGCCCCAAATAACACACAGAGACTCTGTATTTGATACAATACTGTTGTCCCGGTTACTTGTTACTTATCGGCTAGCTCTGCCTTTAATTATTAACCCATTTCTATGTATCTTCACATGGCCTTCTCTTACCCGGGAGGCGGCTGGCGTCCAGCTCTCTCCAGACTCTCCATCTTGACTCCTCCTCACTACTTCCTATTTCCTCCTTGTCTCCTAGTCCCTCCTATCTTCCTTTCCTATTGGCCAACATTGCTTTATTATTAACCAGTATGAGAAACATACAGAATGACATCTCCCATCAGGGTGATGTTTCTCTGATTTCTTTCTCTGTCTCTTCGTTGTCTGAAAAAAGTAGGACTACTGATTTTTTTTGAGTTTATCTTGTATCCTGCTAGTTTGCTGAAGGTGTTTATCCGCTGTAGGAGTTCCCTGGTAGAGTTTATTGGGTCGCTTATGTAAACTATCATATCATCTGCAAATAGAGACAATTTGACTTCTTCCTTTCCAATTTGGATCCCCTTGATCTCCTTTGGTGTCTTATAGCATTATCTAGAACTTCTAGTACGATATTGAAGAGATATGGAGAGAGAGGACAGCCTTGTCTTGTTCCTGATTTTAGAGGAATTGGCTTAAGTTTCTCTCCATTCAGTTTGATGTTGGCAGTTGGTTTGCTGTATATTGCTCTTATTATGTTTAGGTATGTTCCTGTTATCCCTGACCTCTCCAATACCTTTATCATGAAAGGGTGTTGAATTTTGTCAAAGGCTTTTTCTGCATCTAGGGAGATAATCATATGGTTTTTCTTTTTCTGTTTGTTTATATGGTGGATCACGTTGATAGATTTTCGTATGTTAAACCATCCCTGCAATCCAGGTATGAAGCCTATTTAGTCATTGTGGATGATTTCTCTGATGTATTCTTGAATTCGGTTTGCCAGTATTTTATTGAATATTTTTGCATCGATATTCATCAGGGATATTGGTCTGTAGTTTTCTTTCTTAGTTGTGTCTTTGTGAGGTTTGGGTACCAAAGTTATTGTGGCCTCATAAAAAGAGTTTGGCAATAAACCTTCTGTTTCTATCTTGTGGAACAGTTTGAGGAGCAGGGGTATTAGTTCTTCCTTGAATGTCTGGTAGAATTCTGCACTGAATCCATCTGGCCCTGGACTTTTTTTCGTTGGAAGGCTTTTGATGCCTGCCTCTATTTCATTGTGGGTTATAGGTCTATTTAAGTTGTTTGTTTGTTCTTGATTTAATTTTGGTAAGTGATAGTTATCCAGAAACTTGTCCATTTCCTTTGAATTTTCAATTTTTGTGGAATACAGATTTTCAAAGTATGACCTGAAATTGTCTGGATTTCCTCTGTGTCTGTTGTTATGTTCCCCATTTCGTTTCTGATTTTGTTAATTTGCATGTTCTGTCTCTGCTTTTTTGTTAATTTGGATAAAGGTTTGTCTATCTTGTTGATTTTCTCAAAAAACCAACTCTTCGTTGCATTGTTTTTTGTATTGTTTTCCTGGTTTGTGTTTTGTTGATTTCAGCCCTCAAGTTGATTATTTCCGGGCGTTTACTCCTCCGGGGTGAATTCGCTTCTCTCTGTTCTAAGGTTTTCAGTTGGCCTGTTAATTTTCTTATATGATTATCCTCTGTTTTCTTCATATGGGCACTTAGTGCAATGAATTTCCCTCGTAGCACTGCTTTCAAGGTGTCCCATAAGTTCGTGTATGTTGTATCCTCATTCTTGTTGAATATTAGAAAGTCTTTAATTTCTTTCTTTATTTGTTCTTTGACCCAGGAGTGGTGCAATTGCACATTGTTCCGTTTCCATGAGTTTGTAGGTTTTCTGCTATTTGTTGTTGTTGAATTCGAATTTTAAAGCATGGTGGTCCGATAAGATACAGGGGACTATTCCTATTCTCTTGTATCTGTTGAGGTTTGTTATATCACCTAGTATGTGTTTGATTTTAGAGAAGGTTCCATGTGGAGCAGAGAAGAAGGTATATTCTTTTTGTCTTTGGATGGAATGTTCTATAGATGTCTGTTAACCCCAGTTGAGACATAACTTCTATTAATTCTTTTGTTTCTTTGTTGAGTTTCTGATTTGTGGTCCTGTCTATTGTTGAGAGTGGTGTTTTGAAGTCTCCCACTATAAGTGTGTGAGGTTTTATATGAGCTTTGAGTTTTAGTAGTGTTTCTTTTACAAATGTGGAGGCCTTTGTATTTGGGGCATAGATGTTCAGAACTGAGACTTTGTATTGGTGGATTTCTCCTGAGATGAATATGGAATGACTGTCTACATCTCTTTTGATTAATTTTGGTTTGAAGTTAACTTGTTAGATATTAGTATAGCCACGCCTGCTTTCTTCCTGCTTCCATTTGATTGGAAAATCTTTTCTCAACCCTTTATCCTGAGGTAATGTCTATCTTTGAAGCTTACATGTGTTTCTAGTATGCAGCAAAGGGATGGATTCTGTCTTCGTATCCTTTCTCTTAGCCTTTTTCTTTTTATTGGTGAGTTAAGACCATTAACGTTGAGGGTGAATAAGGACCATTAATTGTTGATGCTTGTTTGTTTTAGCTTTGCTGTTGGTAGTGGTATTGTGAGTGTATTTGTTCTGCTTCACCCTTGGTTTCTAGTATAGTTAGATTATCTTTTGTCTACATTTTTGTGGGCATAGTTACCTTCCTTGGGTTGGATTTTTCCTTCCAATACTTTCTATAGGGCTGGATTTTTAGATACATATTGGGAAAATCTGGTTTTGTCATTAAATATCTTGTTCTCTCCATCTATATTGATTGAGAGTTTTGCTGGAAATAGTATCCTAGGCTGGCATCCGTGTTCTCTTAATACTTTTAGAACATCTATCCAGGACCTTCTGGCCTTGAGGGTTTCCGTGGAGATGTCAGGTGTAATTTTGATAGGTCTGCCTTTATATGTTACCTGTCATTTTTCCTTCGCTGCTCTTAATATTCTTTCTTTATTGTATATGCTAGGTGTTTTGATTATTATATGTCAAGGGGTATTTTTTCTTTGGTCAGCCTATTTGGGGTTCTGTATGATTCTCGTACATTCATGGGCATGTCCTTCTTCAGATTTGGAAAGTTTTCCTCAATGATTTTGTTGAATATGTTTTCAGCACCTTTGAGCTAGGCTTCCTCACCTTCATCTATGCCTATTATTCTTAGGTTTGGCCTTTTCATGGTGTCCCACATTTCCTGGATGTTTTGTGTTAAGGATTTGTTGGATTTATGATTTTCTTTGGTCGATGAATCTATTTCTTCTCTTTTATCTTCTGTGCCTGAGATTCTCTCTTCCATCTCTTGAATTCTATTGGTTATGCTTGTGTCCGCAGTTGCCAATTTTTTGTCCAGCTTTTGAATTTCTAGCATTCCTTCTGTTTGTGTTGCCTTTATTTTCTCAATTTCATTTTTCAAGTCTTGAACCGTTTCCTTCACCTGGTTAATTGTTTTTCATTGGCTTTCTGTACTTTCTTTAAGACATTTGTTCATTTCTTCCACTTTTTTTTTTTTTTTTTTTTTTTTTTTTTTTTTTTTTTTTTTCCTCCATTTCTTTAAGGGATTTTCTCACATCTTCTTTGAGGGCCTCTATCATTTTTATGATGGTAATTTTTAAGTCGTACCCTTCTGCTTCCTCTGCTTTGTTGTTGTGTTCCATTCTAGTTGGTGTAGATTCCCTAGATTCTGGTGGTGTCATGCTTGTCTTTCTGTTGTTAGGTGTTCTCTTGTATTGCCTTCTTCCCATAGCTTCTTCCAGTAGGTGTTGGTAGTGTATCCCCCCTCTCTCTATGGTACTTCCCCGATGGGCTTATGTGGGTCTGAGATTCAGTATCTGTGGCTCTGTGTGGTCCAAGCTCTCTAGGAGGTTTCTCTGCAGACAGGTATCCAGGGATGGGTCAAGGATGAGGATCCCGAAGAAGATGTAAGCAGGTACTCACAGTGGTCCTCTGGCCAATAGCTCTGGCCAATAGCTCTGGCCAATAGCTGGCAGAAGAGGGTGAGGGCTGAGCTGGAACTTGAGAAGGTTTTGCAGGATAGTGGGATCTCACTGGAAACTGGTGTTGTTTTCCACCTGAGACCTTGTTCTTTGGTAGAGGCCAGGATTTGGGGGTCAACAATCTTGCCTGCAGGAACTCTAAGTGTACCTGCAGAGATTGGCGGATCTCTGGTAGGGGCCCGGGACTCCAGCAGAGGACTGGAGGCGGGGTCAGAGACCAAGCCAGTGGAAATTAAGGGTGGTCCTGCTTGGATAGTCAGGTCTCCTTTGTTCTGAGTTACTCTGAGAAGTCTCTGAAGTAGGGTGGACTGTTGGCTCCACCCTCTGTCCCAGTGCTCAAACAGAGCAGCAGGACCTTGGGTGGGGTAGGGCACAAGGTAGCGGGGGGTAGGCTGGCAGTGGGGATGGCTGGGGGTGTATCAGAGCTCCAAGGGTGCTCTCGATGGGGACTGGAGACAGGAACAGCAGGATTAGGGGCCAACCCAGGGAGTTCAGGCGGGGCCATCTTAAGACTTTATATACCAACATAAATAGCTAAATTAAAGTTTACTCACAGTGGTAACATTTACTATAGAAAGCTTATGTACATTTTGCTACATGGAACAGTTCATAGGAAAAACAAGTTATTTTTTATGAGTACATATTAAAGTAATCTTTTCACTGTATTTGACAATGGCAGATCTAAATGAGTCAGTTACCTAAGGAAAATATATCCATGCCAAGAACAGCCTCACAACTCAGACAATAGTTTACAGTTTTCTATGAACTAACCCTTTTCCCTATAGCACTCATTCCAAAAGCTATTATCAAGTGTCCACTCTTGAGGAGTCCAGACACTGTTAATAACAATTTCACATATTAGAGGAAGCACTCTGCTCACCGTAGTAAACAGACTTGGATGGCTTAGAATCAAGAGTATAACAAGATGTAGAGTAATGTATTCAACTCCCATTATGTGGCAAATGTCACTATAAATATTTACTCAAGATCCTCCTCACCCTCCTAGATAATGGCTGAATGGCAGTACCACCCTCTCAGTTCTCAAAGCACTTGGACCAACTATTTCCTAAGCTTCCTCTGTAAGTCCTATTTGAAACATTGTGTCCCTGTCTGGGATGCTGACTCTGATTTTAACCAAGGATGAATCAAAGTCATTATTGTGTATACTAACTTATTTCCACATATATCATTTTATAATACAATACTAATTTCATTAGATATATCATACAGATGGATCATATTTTGCCTTTTCTGCATTAATATATGCACAGGTTATGTCTACAAACTGAAAACATTAATATTGTAATTCAGTTATCACTTTTGTCACTGAAAACCACAAATTCAAACTTCAAAGCCCTGGCTTTGAATCTCAATCATCAATATGAACACATAACATATATTATCTTATTTATGTATAAATATCTCAAATGTAAAACATTGTAAGACTTTAAAACTCCCAAAGTAAAAGTTTCCGATTCAAAGATTAAGTATTTAAAAGACTTTATTTTTAGGCTTGTGAATTTTGAATATGATCGTGATCTGCAATAACAGAGTATGTGTTAAGAGCAGTTTTCCTGCCAGCCTGGTCCCAGTCCCAAATAACACACAGAGATGCTGTATAAGATATGAAGCTGTTGACCAGTTTACTAGCATTTCTTATTGGCTAGCACTGTCTTAAATATTAACGCATTTTTACTAATCTAAGTGTTTCTACATGGTCTAATCTTTCCGGAGAGAGAGTCCAGACCTCTTATTTCTCTTGATCCTACATTTTGAACTCTCCTTTAATACATCTCCCATAATCCTCCTTGTCTCCTAGTACCGCCTCTCTTGCCTTCCTGTTTGCCAACAGTGCTTTATTCATTAACCAGTAAGAGAAACATATTTACAGAATAACATCTTCCATCGGGTATGCACTTGAGTTAAAACAGCAATGGGCTTGCTATCCCATATTCATCTCCAGTCCTCAAGAAATACAATGATTATGTTAGACTTCATCATGAACATGAATCCAATACGTGAAAGCAGAAACTACACACCACAGATAAAACAGTCAAGGGAAGAAAATGGAGACAAAAATGTTTTGAGGATCCTGACATAAAAAACAATAACCTTCAAGATAAGAACTTGACTAGGCATGCATAACTGAGTGACAGTAAGACAGATAAGAGGTTTCTATTAGACTCAGTGTAGCTGTTGCTGCTGATAGAGAAAGTACATTGCCTTTGGATAGGGTACTTGATGATCTTCTGTGGGACCAGGAAATTCTCTGTTCAATCTGCCTGTTGCTAGTGAGACATCCATTTAACAGGAGACATCCTACATTTTTTTTAGTGTTTTATATAATACTATAAGGTCTGGGGAGATAAAGCTTAGTAGAGAAAGAATTTGGATGTACAAGTCCCATGAGTTTAAACCGAGAAATCACCTAAAAGTCCAGAATGGTGACACTCATCTGAGATTCCTTCACTTCTGGAAGAAAAAACTGTGAGGCAGAGATTGGAAATTAATTGCCTAGAAGCTGGAAGACTAGCTAGATTGGACTGCAGTGTATTTCAGAAACAAGAGAGACCACCTTGGCATGGTAGAAGGGGAGAGGCAACTCGTGAAAGATGTCCTCTGATATCCATAGGTGTCTAGATAGGGTTCTGTGGCTGCATTGAAACACCATGACTATAACCACATTAAGGAGGAAAGGGTTTATTCAGCTTACACTTCTATATCACTGTTATTCATCACTGAAGGAAATCATGACTGGAATTCAAACAGTGCAGGAACCTGAAGGCAAGAACTGATGCAGAGCATATGGAGGGTGCCACTTACTGGCTCACTCTCCCACAGCTTGTTCAACCTTATTTGTTATATAACCTATGATACCAAGCCAAGGCATGGCCCCACCCACATGATCTGGGCACTGCTCTACAAACCAATACTTAGGAAAATATCTGACAGCCTGGCCTACAGCATGACAATATGACATTTTTTTTTCAAATGTGGCTCTTTCATATCTGGTAGGTCCAGCTTGTGTCATATTGACATAAAATTGACCAGCACAACAACAACTGAACTACAACACTTACCATATCTTCACGACATGCTCTGATGGTCCATCCTTCTCCTTCCAGCCTGTAGCCTAGATTTACCCCACAGTACAAACTTTTTGGACATTGCAATCTGTTATAAGCGGTGTTACTTATGTGCCCACATCTCTCTCTCTTTATCTCTGTCCCTCTCTCTCTCACACACACACACATTCAACCAACACATACAATGTTATACTTTCCTATTCTAAACCTTGAATTTGAAAATCTCAATTAAAAAAATCTATTATGAAGTAAAGGATAATATCTAATGTTGTAAAAGCAGGAACATCCAGAGAAAATTTTAAAGAGAGGAAAGTAGGGAAGCATGCTATATTTGAGAGAAACATGTCACATCAAATTTTTTAAAATATTATAGTAGAGCTAAGTAAACAGTGGGATCTGGTTGGCAGAGCAGATATTGTAACAGATTGCAGTGTCACTTCTTCCTTTAACTCTCTAAGGGAGACATTTGCTTGTGACTATTAGTGAAGAGGCATATGCTACTCTGCTGGCTGTTCTTGGTTGTCAATGTGACTACATCTAATCTAACTAAACTCAAAAGTAGAGGACACACCTGTGGGCAATTTCTGTTTAATTTGAAGATGATCCACTTCTAATCTGGATCTTTGAAGGTGGAATCACACCTTTAATATAGATTTTTAACCCAAATATCTGGACAATGCCTTCTGCTAGAAGCTGATATTAGGACATGGAAGAAGGAAATTTTTCATCTTTGCCTGCATGGTCTTCTCTTGTTAGCACATCCCATAATTCACTTGCCTTTAAGCCTACTTCTTTAGGATTCTAGCATATATGATCAGCTGAGACATCCACCCCTCTGGACTGAGGAATTACTTGACTCTTGAACTTTTCATTCATATCCAGGCATAATTAGCTGGACCACAGCCTGAAGGTCATTCTAATAAATCCCTTTTGTGTACATGTTAATACTCATTTTATAACTTCTGTTACTCTAGAGTTCTCTGACTAATACACCAGGAATGTTGAGAATCCCTTCTGGCACACTTTGGTCTCAGCTATGTTTCAAATACCAATGGCCCTTTACTCTTAAATTCTTCTTCAGATGATGCTTTGGTGTTGGTCGTCTTAGTTCCTATAACATCTCAGTGACAAAAGTAAGAGGACAAAAGTCAAAAATCTCTCAAATGGAACACACAATAATATAATTAAATGATTGCATCATATGGAGATATTCAAAGTTTAGTGAGGAATGGAAAGTCAGATGTCTTAGGCTTTGTGGTCCATGACTGAGCATCCTCATCTACATGAAGTCAGAGGAAAGTTTGTTGAACATTTGTTATTTCCATCAATCATGTGAGTACCAGGGAAGGAACCCAGGCCTTTAGGCATGGCAGCAGGTATCATTTTCTCTCTGAGCCATTGCTCCTGCTGATCACATCATCTATGGAATTGAATAAGCTTTGCATCTGTATTGACATCCTGTGTGCATATATATGTCCTTTATTTATCAAGGGTATATTTGTTTGCCCCTGCTTTGACAGCACCAGTTGGGGACCTGTGGAATTACCTCCTCCACACATTAACTCTCTGACTCACTGTCAGTCTCAGAAGTCAGATCCAGTCCATTGGAGCTGCACAAGATTAAAGCTTGGAAGAAACCATTCCTCAGTACATTTTGAGATCTATAGTGGTAAAATAGCAGCACCAATAATCCCTCTCCTTGGACTTGCACAGACAAGCTCTCCCTCAGAGGCATGTTGCTTTAGCTCAGGCTCCATCCACTCTGGCTACTCAATCTGAAGCTTCCTCACAATAGTGCTTAGATGGAGCATCAAAAAGTATTCCTGAGCACAGCTCTACCACCAGGAGGGTCTTCTCACTTCCACATTTCATCAGATGGCCCTGATCTGCATTGCCATCCAGGATGACATGTGGGAGATTTGGTCCAACCCTGACAATAAATGATACTAGAGCAGGATTTTGAATCCACGAAAACCTTCCATCGTAAGACAATTAGTCAAACTACATCATCTATTTTTCCCTTGATCTCATAAAAGTCTCTCTTAGGTTGATCATGATTTACTCCAAGTGATACAGCAAACATGACTAGCTATATAAAAGTTACATGCACGTCCTAGAGATATGGCTCCTCCATTTTGAGTATTTGTTTCCCTGTCAAAGAACAAACAGAGCAGATAAAATTCATCATTAACTCCAGTTTCAAGTGGAATCTGATGCTCTCTTTTGGCCTCTCATAAAATTGCATGCATGAAGAGTATTGGGCTTCAGCAGGTTAAACGCCCATACCTATGAATATAAGAAATGAATCTTTAAAAAAAACCACACCAATATGTATTTAAGACCAACCATACCAAAAAAGACAACAATGCCTAGTCAATCTTGGAATTCCTTCTGTCTGCTATGTGGTTATCACTGATGGTATATTTAAAGGAAACCAAAGCAGATAGTTCTGGTTTTCCTAATTTCCTAATTTGTTGATCCTCTGTTAGTTTCCTGTCATGCATCCCACTCCTACTCTTTCCCCCTACTCATTCCCTTGCATATAATCTCTGCTCTTCCTACCTCTCCAGTAAACAAAGCAAAATTTAAAAGAAAAACCAAGTCAAAATTAAAAAAAAAAAATCTTGTCAAGGAGTCTGCACTGTGTTCTAGTGAGTCACACAGCATACCCTTTCATCCATACATCTTGTCTGGTGAATGTTTCAAGCCTCTGGCTTCTACTACATAAAATTGACCCTCCTGAGGATTCATCTTGGATATCCCATTGATGCCTTCAGTCATGGAGAACCTGTAGCTTTGGAACTGCAAGTCCCAGCCCTTCCCATGCTCCAGTAGTTCAGAGATGAAGAGGATGTTAGGGTGGGATATCTCCTAGTCCTGGTTCTGGGCCTGGGAGGTAGCTTGGTGCGTTAGTCTGCCATCTTTCCCTCATCTTCACCACTGGGGTGAGCTTTCCTCACTGCTCCAGTTAGCTCACCATGTGCAGCAAGTAGAAAGGAGAGGCCAATTCTCCTGCTTTCATGATCTCACATCTGGCTCACACTCACTCAGCCCACATAGGGACAGTTCTACTGTTTTGCCCAGGTGTGGTGCCAGGAACACTCTACTAATCGCTACAGTTGTTAAGGAGATGACCCAGATCTTCTCTTTTTATATCCCAGATGGCAACTTCCCCCACCACCTACAAGTGACTTTTGTGCAAGTGGGGTGGGTACATTTCCATTAACAATTCTAACACGAGGTAGAAGCAGTGGTTTAGACTCACTTCTGCTCTCATAGCTCTCAGGGCCAGCTCTGCTGCACTGTTGGCCACAGTGTTAGCTCTACTGTGCTGCTCATTCCAGATGCAGGACTCACTCTCCTGAGTCGGGAAGGGTGCTACCAGTTCTTCCTAGTTCTGCAGCCAGTGAAGAGAGTGCTTAACTCTGTGCATTCCTAAACTGTCTTCACTGATAACAGAAGCCACTGACATCAACACAGACTGATGCCCTGGCTGGGCAGTGGGTCCAGACATTGCACTTAGCAGCAGGCTGGTGGCAGCATAGGCCACTCAGATCTGTGTGACCCCAGCTTAAACACATCCCTTGAAGACTTACATAGTCCTTGGTGATGGCCCACATCTCTATTTCTGTATATCTCTGTTGCCAACATAGGCCAGGGACTACACAGATGCCAGCTGTGTTTGCAGCGTGGATGCAGACATGGTCCTAGGCTGAATCCTGGGCATGGATGTCACCATGGCCCTGGTTGGCAATGTACATCATTCATATCAGCATGCCCGCATCAGTAGCCCCCAGGTGGGCCCAGGTGGTGGCTCAGATTGCAGGCATCTACCATGTCTTTGTTGACAGTTGGAGCTTGGGGCATCAGTGCAGACCCTGGCTTCAGCAGGGCCTTGGCCAGAGACATAGTCCTCAGCAACACTCCTGACTCAAATGTTATAATAATCCTGAGTGGCAGCACTGCACTATAAGATACACTTGCCCCTGTAGGTGTATATCCCTGGTGTGGGAGGACCTTCTCTATGTTGCAAATATGCATTGCTTTTCTTGGTTAATGAATAAAGCTGTTTTGATCAATGGACAGGCAGCATTTAGGTAGGCAGAAATTCCGAAGATAGAGACTTGGAAAAGAAAGACAAAGGACAGATGCCATGTATTTGTGAAATGGTATGATGACAGGGCTTTCTCTGGTATGATAAGGCCAGGAGGAGATACACAGATTAATAGTTATTCATCAATAAGAGAAAGCCAGCCAGTAAGAAGCCCAAGCCATTGGCTAAACAGGTAAAAATAGATAGTAATTCTCAGAGTAGTTATTTCATAGTGGTTTTGGGGACCTGATTGTGTGGCGAGAACTGGGTCCAGTAAGACTGAGACTAGATGGAGAAAATGTCTCAATATATCCTAAGACAGTAACACAGTCATAGGTGGTAGCATAGACTGAAGGCAGCTGCAAGCCCTCAGTGGTCATAAGAGTCACAGATATCAACCCAGACACCTACAGCTTTGTCATGGCCAAGTAGTAAGACATGGCCCTTGAGAGCAGCCCAGGAAGGACATCAAAATTATGGCCTGGGTGGCAAGCAGGACATGATTTTTTCCATACTTTCTTAGTAAATGTTTGGATTTCCTGAGAGATATAAGAGAATGTATGACAATAAGTAACAGTAGGGATAAATTTTCCATAATGATAATGGATATACAAGGAGTTAAACAACACCATCTACATTCAAAGACAACCCTCCTGTGTAGCCAGGCTGGCTGGGAATGAAGTATGTAGCCTAGGCTGGATACCTGTGTTCTGAGGTCACAGGGGTGAAACACCATACATGACCAAAGATACTGGTCTTAAGAGTGAAAAATCTGTTTGTCTGGAACAACTTAATATCAACATAATTATCTTCCATGACAGAATTCCCACCACATGTAGATGGCTGAGGCCCCAGTCAGCTTGCCAAAGCCATCAAAAATGAACTGACAGAAAAACTCTTAGTCACCAATAGCACTACCCTCCATGTTGCTGTACTCCTCACAGAGGGCTCATGCTGGTGAATGTCAGGGTTTCTCAGGAATTCTTGTTTCAGGTTTTCATATCTCAAGCTCATTTTTGATGTTCTCTTTTCTTCAGGAGAACTGAGTCAACAGACCCATGGATCAGATTGGGGCTCATCACCTGGAGGTGTGTTGCTGTTTGCCTCACTGGTGAGTTCACAGCTTTAAGGGGGCATCTTCTACTGAGGAGGCCGTTATTCTAGAGTGGAGATCACTATATGTTTAAGGTTTCTGTGGCTTCTTTTTCCTCCTCAGTTTTCCCTCAAGAGCTGCTATCACAGAAGGAAAGTCAATTGGACCCAGATCAGCGTGGCTGGGACAAGGCTAGACAAAATCAGGACCTAGAGCAATACTGATCAAAGAAATTGGTCTTAAGAGTTTAGAGTGGGCAGTCACAAATTTATTAATAAAAATACAGTCATTGTACTGAATAGGGGCTTCCAGGGAGCATAATATAAACAGTAAATAGCCTTAGCAAAACAGCAAAACAACAGGAACAAATTAAAGAACAAATGAAATAAAACCTCAAAACATAACATAGAAAATGAAAGCAAAACAAAACAAATGAACAACAACAAAAAAACCCAAAATGAACAAAACCCCCAAAATTAAGCTGAACATAATTGCTTAAATAACAAAATTAATCTTTGTGCATATTTTGTAGCACAGATCTACAGCCTTTCGCTGGCCATGGAAACAGGGTAGGAAGTCAGTCACCAATTGCAAAACGCCTTTTCTAAGCTACCATAGCCATGCCTCCTTGGGGCTTTGCAGAGTGTCTTCTTATGAGGAGGCCTTCCTCATAGGGTGCCAATGCCATGGGTCCAAGGCTTTGGAGGCTTCTATGGACTCCTCAGTTCTCTCTAGAGCTGTGTGAGAAGGAAAGGCAATCAGTCTGAGAATCAGCCAGGTTGGGCCAAAAGCTAGACAAAAACAGGGACTATTCACACAGAAGAAGCCAAAATCAAAAGACCCCACCCCCACAAATGCCATGGTTGCAGGGTTAGAATGCAAAGGTGGCTCACTGACCTGTGAGACTTAGTTTGCATGCTGCAGCAGCTCTGATTGCAGGAGGCTGTCTTCCTGGGCTGTGATCTGTTCCAGCTCAGATTGGAGATTTTCTGACCTAGAGAAGGAAGGCAGTTAGGGAACAGGCCAGGTGGGGACCTGCTATGTCGGCTATTGAACCTGATGCTGCTGTATTCAGCTGGACAGTGCATCATGACCATTCTTTCAGCTGCAGTCATTCTCTGCATCCTCCAAAGGAGAAGGGTCAGGGTGCACTTGGGCCTGAATTTTTTTCTCAGTTTTTAAAATCTGCTAGATGTTGAACTGAGAACTACACTGCTGACAAGAAAAGAACAGCACATTTCTCCATTGTGCAGACAGACTATTTTGGGGGAAAAAATAACACTGTTCCAATGTTTGAATAAGATGTCAAGACAGAGATGGATAGCCTTGTGAATGTGGAATCACCAGGTGAATGTGAGCAACCTGGGAAACAGAATTCATAAATTCTAGGGGAGCCTCCACAGCATGGCAGTTTAGACTCTGATGATTCCCACAGCATAGAAACGTGCCTTGGCTCAACTCCTCAACCACTAAATCTTATAGTCAGAAAAATCCTTTCTCAGGAAAGGGACACACAATGCAGAGAGCCTGTAATTAGTAGGAGTAAGCTGCAGGAAGGTCTGCCCACAGGTAGTGACTTCTCTCTAATGTGGTCTTCAAGAGGGAAATACAGTGGCTGAGCATACACTGTCCTCCACAACTAACCATCTCCTGCTATGTTTAGGACTATATAGGGAGATTTGTGGAGTCTCAGAGCCAAATAGGTACTAACAAGATAATAGACAGCTCAGAAGGGGAGGGAAATACAGTGGCTGAGCATACACTGTCCTCCACAACTAACCATCTCCTGCTATGTTTAGGACTATATAGGGAGATTTGTGGAGTCTCAGAGCCAAATAGGTACTAACAAGATAATAGACAGCTCAGAAGTTAATAAGGGGTATACAATTCCCCAAAACACTAAGAATCAAACATAGTGTTTCCTGATGAAGTTCTTGATGACTGGGCAAGCACAATATCCTGAGCTGTTCTTTCCCTGGCTGTGGCTGGGAGCCTTCTAAATGGCAATAATCCCCAGAAGGATGAATCCAGGTACAGGTGACCTACAAGATTCTAACTTCTCCTCCCAGCTTGGGCTCTTACCTCGTCTCAGAGGTATTGAAGTGATGATGATGCAGCTTTTCTGCCAAGTCCCTTTGCTGGGAGACCAGCTCTTTCTGCTTCAGCAGGTCCTTCAGTCTTTCATCCATGTTGTCTTCCTCCTGTTCATGAGAAAAGTGTGTTCTCAGTTTAGGGTTGCACACCCATAAACTCATGAACATACACAAGCACATGTATGCATAAATACAAGCAGTTTATAATGCAGTAACTTGTTTAGTGTTCCAGTAAATGCTAAGGAGCAATCACCACTGATACTATTGAGAAGATTAACTTTTGTTGGAAGGTAGGAGAACACAGTGGGTAAGAGAGACAGACAGCTCAGTCACTGAGGTGCCTATCCTGTAAACCTAATGCTCAGACAGGTGGACCTAAGGGTTTCTGTCCTTTAACAACCCTGCTTAGGAAGTTACCCAGGATGTGCAGGGTAGGAATGTTCCTCAGCACAGGACCACAGGATGATCATCTACCTGCTCACTGGCATTTTTCACTGCTTCCCTGTTCTGTCCCAAGCAGAGCAACTTTCTCCAAAAATATCTCCCTCTACCACGGGCTGCCTCACTTTGGACCCAAAGCAATGAGCTCAGGAAATGAGAAAATCTCCACAATGAGGATTCAGTTATAGCAGTTTTACTGTCCTTTTGTTCTAGGGAGCTAGTTTGACATGCCAAAAGGTGCACATGAGCATAGAGTATTTGTTTGGTTCCAAGTGTGTGGCAACAATAAGTTCTCAATAAAGTTGGCTTCCATCATCATTAAAGATGATTCATAAATAAGTGAATATACCAATGTCCAGTAATAAACATAGACAGGAATTTACAAATCCACACACAAAAGCTTGCACATATAATCACCCCCCCAAAACTCCCACATATATACAGGAAACATGGACATACACACCTCCCTCACCCATTTCCCCACACATGGTCACATATACATAAAACAATACTCTGTAAGAAATAGCCTGCTTTCACACACATCACACACAGAAGGGTTCACATGCATAAATACACACACAGATGCACATCACACCACACACTTTTGAAGCTAGAATGGCCAGGGAGTGGACTGATGCCTAGCATCACCTTTTTTGCTTAAGGCAGAGGTAGTGTGTCCTCTATGCTGTTTACAAGGCTCTTACACTCAGCCAGGCTCTGCTACCCTGGCTGCACTTACATTTCCTTCTGTGAACTTTACTCATTCTGACACTCACTGATCTCACAGATTCCAAGTAACCTATCACATTCTCTTCAATACACCTCCACAGAGCTATCACTAAACCTTGACAGCTCAAGTGAAAGAAAGTGACCTGGCCAACCCCCAGAAAGGTTTCAACAGATTACAGTATATATAATGTAAAATCAGCTCCAATGTCAGTCAGAAGGAGCCCAGTGATGTCACCTGCAGAGCTTTTCTGGAATGCAGTACTCTGCAAAGCTAGGAGAAGAATCTGTGCTAAGACACACACATGCACAGAACAGAACATAGTTGCAATACGAGGTCATCAAGGTGATATATTATGGAAATCTGTGTTGTGAGGCCAAAAGAGACCAACCAGACATTTCCTGTGGTGATAGCTCTGTGCAGTGAAAGAAATAAGTCTACTTTTCATTTTAAAATAGCTGTATTTGATTTTTTTTATTAAAAACCACATTAATCCCAAATCAATAAAAGTAAACAAATGTTAAAGAGCTACTACATCTTTCCTCTCTTTCTGAGCAACTGAAACTTGTAACATTGAGATGAGACAAAACAAGACAGAAGGACCTCCCTGGAGGAGAGAGGAGACAAAGAGTACTGGCATCCTCACAGCCAAGGCAGAACTTTCATGTTCAGTGAAAGACCTGAACTCAGTGGAATACAGGAGTGAACAAGACAGGACAACACCAGTTTTTATATGTAGCCTGCAGGCATAACCAACATTGTACACTATTACACACGGCTGCATCCATCATACACAGACAACAGAATTCAGAAGTGAGCTGAAAAAACTGAAGAGGATGTCATGGTGAGTGAACGGTTTAATTTATACCCACAACACTGCTATGCATCCCTGCGGGAGCACAAAGTTTAGTCAGACTATGTTGAGGTGATTGGAGAAAATGTTATTTTGTAGCATCAAGTCTGCCACCCTAACCCTCAGTGTGCTGAAATCTTCCCACACATATGGTCATCCAGTCACCTCCAGAATGTGAGAAATATTCTCTAAAATCACAGCAAAAGGGCTAAGTAATAACTCAGGTTTCTGTCAATGTGAGCAAAGAGCATGTCAAAGGAAGAGAACATGCTGGATGGAAGAGCACAGGCCTTTAATCCCAGTATGTGGGAGACAGAGACAGGTGGATCTCTGAGTTTCAGGCTAGCGTGAACTAGAGAGTGAGTTCCAGGACAGGGTGAGCCAAAGCTACTGAGAAGGAGGAGAAGAAGGAGAAGGAGAAAAGGAGAAGAAGGAGAAGACATAGAGAACAGCTCACTTGGCATTAGCACTTTGCTCTCTTCCTTAAAAGTAGCTTCCTACCTGCGATCTCACTTGATCCCCGCAAAACACATAAGCCACAGACCACCGACCTCATCATTGAAATCTCTGTGTTATTCCCTATAGTTCTCTTCATAGCAGGCTCCTAACATAATCTGTAATATGTGATGGACCCATATCTCTCAATGGACTGCAGCTTCTAGCAGAGCTGGAGAGTTGGCTTGCCAATCAACCAGGAACTTACAAGAGAATAATTCTCCAGAGAAACTTGTGAATGAGCACAGAAGTGAACAATTAGATGGAATGGGGTGAGATTCTGGATGGGTGGGTAGATGGTTACATGGGTGTCTCTGTTTATGCTTGACAGGTGGGCAGCCTGCCCTTGCTGCCTCAGCCTACCTGATGCTGCTCAGCACGGAGGTCACAGATTTTCTCATGAATATCCTTAAATAGACTCTTCATCTCCTCACAGGACTCATGCAATTCAATCTGCTCCTTCCTCAGCCATCTGTTCCTCAGTCTTGACATGTGTACATTTTTCTTCAGTTGAATCCATTCTCGTAGGACCTGGCCATGGTAGTAACTGAACCAACAACAAAAAAGTGATGAGCTCCATGCAGTCTCCTTGTGATGTCCCTACCTCCAAATACCACCAGTGATGCAAAGTCATGTGTCCTTAGACAGCCCAGGAATGGAACTCTTAGTAGCCAAGATACTATCACCCAGAGGCATACAAAGTCCAGACAATAATCAAATTTGATAATTCAGAGTGTCATCATCTTTCAGAAACTTTCAAACTACTTCTGAAAATCCTGTTACCAAAAGGGATCCTGTGCCTCTGGGAACACGGTGCCGCCGCCCCCACCTGTGTTTATCTCTTTATGGTATAGGGAAAGCATCTGCAGTTAGAGGGCAAACACTGTCTGAAAGAGGAAAGAAGTCAAAACCAGAATACATCATATAAGGGTCTTATGGAAACCAAGTCAGTGAAGCCCCTGTCAGGTTCCAGAAAGCCTAGGCTGACAGACATCCCCTTCATGGTGCAACCATTTTTCTATCAGAACACTTCTGAGACTGGCTGGACAATGATGGGAGAACCTCTGTGTTGTTTTCACAATTAGGAAAACTGAATCCTGGAGGCACATGTCCGAGGGAAACAAGGCAGTCTGCTGCTAAGAGGCAATCAGGCTAGAACCAGAACCTTCATTTTGCTTCAGATCATAGAATGGCAGAAACAGTCCCTCCCAAGTTAAATTAGGCACTTACCTGAAGGATTCTGTCTCCTCAATCAGCACCTTGCATTTGTCCAAGGCATCACTCATCTCTATGGGCAATTTCTGAAGGTCAGACATCACCTGATTGTCTGAGCATCTCAAGCTCAAAATTCAGCCTGTGGTAGGGTGCAGTCCCAGGAGAAAAGATGCATTGATCACGTGAAAAAGGCTGTGTCATGGATTATCCCAGCCCAATGGATAGCACAGCCTGGCACTTATTTGCTAGGAACTCCTGGTGCTTATTCAACTTCCTGTCCTGTACTCATGCTAGAATAGTCAGGGGATCTAAAGAGGAGCCAGGACTGTATGAAGTCACTCTGGGGGTCTAGAGCTATAGATTCACTCAGGTAGAATTTCCCAGAGTCTGTGTCACATATCTAGACCAACCAGATTCATATGATGACATTTTTTCTATCTTCAGAACAGAGATTCTAAGTTTTGATGCCTATTGGTACAAAGAGGACCCCAGCAAACAGTCAGCAATTCCAGGGAGGAGTCCCAGTTTCAGGATGGCTTTTTAATATGCACAGGGGATTTCAGTGTTCCCCCAAGTTGAGCATAATGTCCAGGAGGTGTGCTGCTCAAAGTGGGCTTCCTTGGCAACAGCAGTGCCATCACATGGAAACTGTGAGAATATAAAATCCTCAGGCCCTGACCCCAGACTCACAGGAACACACACACACACACACACACACACACACACACACACACACACACACACACACACACCATGCAATCAGGATGCCCAAGAAATGCAAAGAGGTAGCATTGTCTCAGAGTATAAGGAAGAAGACCACAAAGAGAAGCCATGAATAGCTATGGGCCTTCCATCTATAAACTGTGTATTAATGGCACCAGGTCCATCCAGCTACTGCCAAGAGTGATCAGCATACAATCCTCTCCTGGTCAATGTCCATGAATCACCACAATCTCACACCACCTAACCTCTTCCATAGACCCACACCGGTCAAGACCTCTTAAAGTGCATGTTGAGAGCTCACATACTACTGTTCCTATCCCCAGAGTGTGATTCAGGCTACAGGATCTGCATTTAATTTGGAAGGAGTACAGCCTGTGTTCCCATCTCACTCTTGTGCTGGCTTCACGGTTTGCATCTCAAATGCACTCGGGAAAATCAGTTTGGACACCAAGTAACCCCAGAATTTCAGCTTTCTATTCCTCAGGAAACCTGGAGTTGATAATATGGTTTGAAGATCGTCAGCAGAGTACTGGGAATGATAACTACCTGTTGTTCAAATCCTTGTTTGTATAATTGGCCAGGATTCCACGCAGCTCATTTCTTGCACATGTCATATGATATAACTGAATGGTGAGTTTCTCCACCTTTTTCATCTGCTGCTCCTGTTCAGTGAAGGTGGGGAGTTGGGATGATGCCTCCTCAGCAGTCCCTGCAGATAGATAGAGACAAATGAATTCTTTGTATTCTTGAATGACGTAGTGCCAGGACAGTTTATGCTGAGTCCCAAAAAGAAGCCCAAGGAAGAGTCAATGCTAATGATGGTGAAGAATCCAAACATCAGAGCAGCTATCCTTAAGCTCTGTATCTGTTCTCAAGCACTGTGGATAATCATGTGCATCACTCCTGATTGCCGTCCATCTGGCCATGTAGAATTGGAGGACAGTGTCAGCTGATATCTGAGGTGATGCAGTTCAGTCCTGTTGTCCCTAGAGCTTAGCAGTACCAAGTCCTGATAAGAGTTTTGAAGAAAAAAAGCATTTGAATCCCTGAGGCTTGGTGAATGGCCAGAGGAGTTGCCCTTCCCTTCCTACTGGCATACTATTACCATGGAAACTGTCAGAATGCACTGAGGATGAAGTGCATCAATTCCCTATCAAGAAAGGGACATCTCATTGGTCAATATGTTCCTCCTTCTACCTTTTTTTTTTGCCACACAGAATTAAATGAAAAAGCTCCCAACAATGCAGCTTGAGACTACAAAATTCATGGCTCTCCTAAACTAGCTTCAAAAACTCTTGACTCTGGGTCTGCTCTTTAGAAACCCAGAGAAGCTGGATATGCTTTTTGCTTCCCAAATCTCTCAGTTGCTGAGCTCCACCAACAGAAGACCCAGTTGAAGCTACAGACCTCCAATAGCTCCCCATGCCTGTCCAGGACTCACTGCACCATCCCCAGACCCATTTATTTCTCCATGTTTTATTCTGAGACTGAAGGTCAGCTTCCTTCTGCCTCTCTCTGGTCTCTCCATGTTCTCCATTCTCTCTCCCAAGCTGGTTTCTCAGCCTTGCCAACATGTCTATCGGCACAGAAAGAATAACCCACGGGCATTTGGTGTTGCCACAACACTTGTGACATCACTGAGAATACCTAGGGCTCTCCAGGATACATTAGAATGTCTAACAAATGGACTATTAGGGCCACCTCCAGCAACTGTCACTTACCTACTAACTAGTTATTCTGCTATATACTGGAAGTATTACCTACCTTCCCAGGGCTTTCCCAGAATCATAAGGGAAGACCTTCAGCACCTCTGCCTTAAAAAGCCTGAGATCTCTCTCTGCGCTATTAGAATAATTTCAGTACTCATATAAAAGTAGTTAAAGACTTTATTTTAAACACATCACAGTAAATGATTCATCATTTCTTTAGATCCCTAATCAATAATCTGAGAAATAATGGTTGCTAGGTAATTAGGGATTTAGGTTAGGAAAGTGGGGAGGAAATATCAGTTCCATCATGTGAACAAGCATATTGTGAAGAATCAACAAGGATGTTACCATTTATGAGTGCTATGGGAGATTATGAGTGTTCTGTCAGAACAAAGAAAAGACTGATAGTTACTGGAGAAAATATCCCAAACCCTCAGCAGAACACATCCCAGCCATCATAATGTTAACAAATGTGTGATCACCTAGTGACATGTCAGACTTGATATGCTAAAGATTGGGGCTTGCCTGATTGGCTCTTAGATATAGACAAACACTCCCAGGAAGAGTAATGGTCCAATCCTGCAATCAAGTTTGAGGAATGATAAATGGCTATGGAGAGAACAGATAGATAGGTACAGGAATTTTTTGAAAATCAAATGAGTCTCAATAATGGGAAGAGTATGAAGTATGTCACTGGTATGGAGCAACACTTAGAGCTATAAAAGTCAGATTCCTTGAAAATGCATGTGTCATTAGGTAAAGTGACATATCTAGCTTAAATAAAATTATTCTTTGGTGCATGAAAAAGTCAGGCAAAGGGCACAATAGGGCAAGTCATTAAAGGTCACAGAGCCCTACTTCACACTCTTGAATTTAAATAGTCCTGAAATAAATAGGTAGCACTATGGTCAGCCTGGATAGCAAGTTCTCCAGAAATCTGGACTGTGACTTCAGAAGTGTATTTGCCCAGACCCAGAACAAATGAGTGCTGTAGGGCAAACTATGTCCTTTCTGATGTTATATCACACTGACAGGCTGGACAAGTTAAGGTATCTCAGTAATACCTAACTTTAGAAGTCAAGGGACAGTGCCTGCTCTACACATTGCTTCATC
Source organism: Phodopus roborovskii (assembly GCF_943737965.1). Classification (NCBI taxonomy): domain Eukaryota; kingdom Metazoa; phylum Chordata; class Mammalia; order Rodentia; family Cricetidae; genus Phodopus; species Phodopus roborovskii. The sequence goes on along the minus strand of NW_026126812.1, from coordinate 75,681 downwards.
TCAGTCAGAATGGACTCACCATGGCTTTCCAGGGTGTGCCTGACAGGTGAGACTTTGTCCAAGAAGATTCTGCAAGGCCAGACTTTAGTCTCTCCTTTGTGAAAGTCTGCCATCTTGCTTTAAAAGGTAGATGTCTCATTTTCAGTGGGTTTCTCTGTCTCCATACAAAAGATAACCAGGCAGAGAGCCTGGGCAGGCTTATTCACAGGTGGAGAGGACGTACCTTGACTTCAGAGCCCTCAGACATGTGCTTTGAGAAACCAGGAGAAAATTGCTACTATCACAATCACTCAGGTGGTATAGGAATGCCAAAGTCACTTGCTTGATGCTTCAGACTCAAATGTTAATGGAGAATCCATTGCAGGGGCAGAACATAGTTACTAGGTTCTCACTGACAGTTCAGGAAGGACACCCAGAGCTGGCAGGATAAGAATAGTGTATGCTCAGATACACTGGCTCTAACAGCAATCAGGCTGATCTGTGTGCCATCAACAGCTTGGAACTCTGAATCATTTGTGGTCAATAGAAGAGAGCAGGACTTGGTGGCTCCTGCCTTCATACTGACTGTGCTATACGAGAACCTCAGGCTTCTCCAGGGCACTCTGTTTTCCCAACTATTAATAGTATACACCCTAAAGGACTGCACTGGGGGTCAATTGTAGTGATGATACTGAAATCTCCTTAGTTCCTCTGTTCCTCCTTCCCACTCAGAGGGAAAACTAAAGGGTTCCCAACAAGGCAGCTGTAGCCTTGTGATTCCTAATTCTACCAAACTAAACATAATGAATCCTTGATCAGTGGCTGCTCTCTAGGAACCCCCCAAAACAGGATAGGCTTCTTGGTCTCCAGAAGTTCCTAGTTTTCTGATCCCTAGTCCTCAAAGCCTCTAGGTCACCACATCCAGAAATTTCCACAGCCCCTCCCCTGAACTCACTTTCTCTCTGCCAGGAACATTTATTTCTCCATCTTTTCCAATGAGACCCAGGGCCTTGTTCCTTCTTCACTCTGGTCTTTCCATGCTGTTCACTTCCTCTCCCAAATACACTTCTCAGTCTTGACAACATGTCTATAGGTAAACCTTATAGGCACTGACGAAATGTCCTAAGGGCAGTTGAAGTTGCCACAACACTAGTGACATCATGGGATTCCATGAGTTCTCCGGGATACAATAGAATCCCAGAGAAGGGACATGTCATGATGCACAGCCTAAATAACCAGAAGTTGAGGTCTCTTTTCCAGGATTTTGTCTTGTGACATAGGGAAAGCCATTTAGCACCTTCTCCTTCCAAAGCTAGAGAGTAATCTGTGCCTCATTAAAATCGTTCCAACTTCAGTCATGGGGATTTGAACACCCACTTTTCAAACACTGAGACTTTGTACTAGTTTCTTATCAGCTAGGTCTGTCTTAAGTATTAACCCATTTATGTTAATCTAATATTTCTATGTGGTCTTACCAGAGAGCCGGCTGGTGTCCTGCTCTCTCCAGATTCTACATCTTGACTCCTCCTTACTACTTCCTCTTTCCTCCTTGTCTCCTAGTCCCTCCTATCTTCCTTTCTTATTGGCCAACAGTGCTTTATTCATTAACCTGCATGAGAAACATATATACAGAATGGCATCTTCCATCATATCCCCTTTTCTGTCTAAATAAAAAGAAGGGTTTTAACTTTAACATAGCAAAATATACAACACAACAATTATCATGTAAGAATCACAGTTAACAATATTTAGTCCATTAACATTTAGCAAGATTAAAAGAAACTATTCTATCATCTATCCTATATTTGTGAGTCTAAAGTCCTATATGTAACTTACTTTAAGCTTAACTAAGGAAAACTATAACCATAACTATCTGTCTTCAACTCCTTCAAAGACCACAGAAGGATAGTATATAAACTCAAGAAATGACAGAGACATCTCACTGCCTGGTAAGTCACCTGAAGTTCTGTAATCTTCCATCTTCAGCCCATAGGCCATAGTGTGTCTGGCAGACTCTTCAGCAAAGCAGGAAAGTTTAAACTGTCTTCTTGTGTTGTCAGTTTGTCAGTCACTTTTCTCTATGTCTTACAGACTGGCAGACTCTTCCATGAAGCAGGAACTCTGTAGCAATGTCCATCTTGAATCAGCAGTCACTTTTCTGTGGGTGCTGCATGTCCAGTTTATAAAGCATAACATCAAACAGTCAAGACAAGAGCAGTATCTTGCCCAAATGGCTAGTCTTGTCATACTGGAAGCAAACTCCATACGTGTTTCTTCGATGTCCACTGTCCTTTCTGACATAGGTGGTGTTGCCAGGAGCATTTATGTCTCACTGTTAAGAAAAACCCCAAACCATTTTAAATGCCATATTCTGTAGGTCTTTGAAAGGTTTGAAGAATTCCTATCCATATCAAATACAACTCTGTGTATCTTGAAAACCTAACTAACTTAACTCTAAGCTTTGACTATCATAGGTAATTATCTATAATCTGTACTAAATTATACATTACATTCCTAAAAGAGTGATATAAACATAATACCTAAACAAGAGAAATATAGATATCACAAAATTGACCTTAAATTGTATCAATAAATGAAAATCCATTCCATAACAAAGTATTCATATCTATACCATAACCACCTTTTTATCTTTAAAAATATTGGTTGTGATCATTAACCATCTATAACCAACCCCATTTAAATGAAAACAAACATTTATAAACAATATTTGGGAATTTGGGCGTCGTTCTTTCCAAACTGCTTCCTGCTGATAGGGGGCGCTGTCATGGGGATCCTAAGAAGATGCAGAAATCCTGGCTGTAGTCTGCAAGGATGCTTTGTCCAAGCTGTTTTGAATGTTGGATCACCTGGTACTCTGTTTCACGGGGTCTGCCTTGCTCAAACCACATTAGTGTGGAAGGAATCCGCAGCTTTTCATTTTCTGTGAGGACAAAAATAGAAATCCTTTTCCCCAGTAACTTGCCCTTATATTTAAATTTTGGAGTCAAAGTATTATTAAAATATATAAATTGGATTGATCAATAGTATTTGTTTTAACAGTTATTATTTCCTCAGCAGTCAGACAATTTAAGGATAACAGGATAGCATATAGCATCCATAATTTTTCTGTGCTTTCCATCTTTACATGGCTTTTTTATTGGTCTGTTTCTTTTACTTCTATTTTTTCATTTTTTGGGACAGGGTTTCTCTGTGTAACTTTTATCTGTCCTGGAATTCACTCTCCATACCAGGTTTACTTTGCAATGACAGAGATCTGCTTGCCTCTGTCTCCCGAGTGCTGGAATTAAAGGCATGTGCCACCACACCCAGCTCCTCTCTGTCTATTTAAAACCATTTTATTCCTTTTCTCTCCCAAGCCTAGAATATTTTAGAACACACTGTAAACCTTTAGCGTTTTTTGGGTGTTTTTTGTTTTGTTTTGTTTTGTTTTGTTTTTTATGTGAATCTGTCTTCACTGTAAATCTTTATCTTTTTCTGGCCTTGAGTCTTTTATCTGGTAAACAACACCATTGCTAAAATGAAAGTCATAGTTGTTTCTGCCGCAGTTTATCAAAGATGGAGGTGGCTATTTTATCGCCAGCACTAAGAGCTGTGCTCACTGCCTTGGTCTGTGCTGCCTTCCAGCAGCATGTTGCTGGCTTGGAGATGAGGTCACTGCCACTGCCAGCTCTCATGCACACCAATAAATTGTTAGCAGAGTTCTTAAAAGCCTTGCAGTTTTCTGCCACTTATGATGAGTCAGGAAATCTCCCTTAAAGCAGCCGTGCGAACATCTGCTTGTCTCTTGCAGAGTCCAACCGAGAAAAATGCTGCTACCAAGAAACCTTGCTTGTCTCTGTTCTTTTGTTTGTAAAACCCTTTTTTACGCTGTTGTTAAATTTTAAGAGGAAGTTCTTATTAGCCACGTGGGCGCCATATGTAAGGAGTAAGGTTTTTCTGCCTGCCGCTGGTCTTGTCCTGCTGTTGCGCCAGCCCCAATTAACACACTGAGACTCTGTACTAGTTTCTTATCAGCTAGCTCTGTCTTAAGTATTAACCCATTTATGTTAATCTAATATTTCCATGTGGTCTTACCAGAGAGCCGGCTGGCATCCTGCTCTCTCCAGATTCTACATCTTGACTGCTCCTTACTACTTCCTCTTTCCTCCTTGTCTCCTAGTCCCTCCTATCTTCCTTTCCTATTGCCAAAAGTGATTTATTCATTAACCTGTATGAGAAACATACATACAGAAAAGCATCTCCCATAACTTAACCACGTCGTTAAGATATTTTCTGATGGCCTGTATCCACGCATTTTACACCAATTACAAAGTTTATGAACATTGAAATCTTTGTGTAACTATATTCAAGCAGTTATTATTTCTGTTCTAATATGTCATGTTTCTCTCTAGTTTGTCATGTCTCCATGCTTTTCCCTATTTAAAAATATCTCTTGATGTTCTTTCTTTACTTCTTTAAAAATTATCCTTTGCCCCATGTTAAAAAATATATACTGTATTCATAAATTCTAATTGAAAAATGTATTGCATTAGTGTTAATAATTTAGCAAAATAAATATTTTTTCTTATTTACCCACAAAACTTTAAGAACTTCCATTCATTTAAGTCACAAAGGTCTTTAAAAACATCAGTGTCAAAGGTCTTGTATTTATGTAGGTTGCTCCTGGGTACCTCATAGCTGTGTTTATTAATAATGTGTTTTTAAAATATCCTATTCCAACAATGTCTTACTATATATTTTAAGGCTACTGTGAGTGGAATTGTTTCCCTGATTTCTTTCTCAATATGTTTGGCATTGTTATACAAGAAAGATACTGACTTTTGTGTGTTAGTTTTCTATCCTTCCACCATTATTGCTGCATTAATCAGCGTTAAGGGACTTCTGACACTTTTAGCTGTATATGTTTAGAATCATACCACCACAATAAGGAAACTTTTACTTCTCCCCATTTGATTTGTATTCCCCTTGTCTCCTTCAGTTGTCTTACTGCTCCAGCTCAGAGCTCAAGAACTTTATTAAATACAAATGGAGATAGTAGGCATCATTTTGGGGGAGATATTTTTGAGTTTTTCTCTATTTGACATTATAATGCTTTGGGAAAATTCATCCACTGCAAGAACAACATCACATGTCAGAAATAGCTTACAGTTTTCTATGAACAAGCCTGCTTCCCTATAGCAGTCTTCAAAAGCTATCATAAAATATCCACTGTTGAATAATCCTGAAATTGTTAATAACAATTTCATATATTAGAGGAAGCACTCTGCTCACCTTAGTATATAGACTTGTATGGGTATGATTCAAGACTATGACAAGATACAGAGTAATGGATTTATCTTACAGTGTCTGACAAACAACACTCAACATTCCTTTCCCATCTAAACAAAGGCTGAATGTCAGTACCACGCTCTCAGTTCACAAAGCACTTGAACCATCAACTTCCTAATGTTTCCCTGAAAGTCCTGTTTGAAACTTGAGAGTGTGGCCTACTCTCAAGTGATGATTCTGATTTTAATTAAGAATGAATCAAAGCCATTACAGTGTATTCAAACTTATTGCCACATACTAAGTCTTACATCATTTTAATGACACAATACTAACTTCATTAGATATTCCACACAGATTGTTTATATTTTGTATTGACTGTTGTGATTTTATTATCACTTGTGTCCCTAAGAACCAACAATTTAAAATTCAATGCCCTGAATTTGAACTCCAAGTATCAATGAATACATGGCATGTTTTCTTTTCTTGATATATGAAATATCCTCAAATGTAAAAACATTATAATGCCTTAATATTACCAAGCAACAAAAGTCACATGTCAGTTAAAGATTTAAATGTTTAAATTATTTCACACGGAGTCTTTTGAATTTTGCATACATTCAACAAATGCAATAACAGGGACTTCTAATAAAACAACAAAGATCTAGACTGTACCCTTGCTGGAGGTATGGACTCGAATTATGCTAGCAATGAAATCTCTGTGCCACATTCAGTTGCCATTGCTCATGATATAGGTTGACATATTGGACATCATCATGAGCATGCAGTCACAAAATGCAAAGCATGAAGAACGACATATCAAAAATTTCTCCCGCACCACAGATAAAGTGTCAAGAACAAAGGAGAGAGAAGAGAAACCTGTGTGTTCTGAGGTACATGACATTAAAAACAACCTTCAAGAATAATAAAGTAATGAGGGTTGTATTGTTGGGTGACAATAAAGACATATATGAGATTAAATAACTTGGTTAGGTGCTGCCAATAGTGGGAGAGTGAGCATTTCCATTGGATGGGGTACCTGAGCGACCTATGAGGGTTCGATCTACCTGTTGACTGTGCGACATCATTTATCATAAGTCACTAAATTCTGCATTTGGGGGGTTATTATAGCTATTTGTTTAAAAAAAAAACAGTAAGAGCTGAATAGATAATGCCTTAGTGGAGAAAAACATTGACTATACAAGTCCAATGAATTAAACCCCCTGATATCACCTAAAAATCCAGAACACTGGCACACATCTGGGATCCCTTCAAGCTCAGCAGAGAAATGTGTGGCAAACACTGGAAATTGCCTGCAAGCCAAAATGCTAGCTTGACTAGAGTATAAAATACAACCCAGAAACCTGCCTTGGAATGATAGAAGGGGAGTCAACTCCTGAAAGATGTCCTGAAACATCCCCAGGTGTCCTGGTTAGGGTTGTATTGCTGCATTGAAACTCCATGACTAAAAGTAAGTTGAGGAGGACAGGGTTTATTTTGCTTGTACTTCCATATCCCTGTTCATCATTGAAGGAAGTCAGGGCAGAAATCTAACACAGCAGGATCCCAGAGTCAGGAGCTGATGCAGAGCCCATGGAGGGTGCTGCTTACTGGTTCACTTCCAACAACTTGCTCAGCCTCCTCTCTTATAAATTCCTTATCCCAATCCCAGGGGTGGTTCTACCCAAATGGGCTGTGCTCTCCCATATCAACTAATAATTAGAAAAATTATCTAAAGGCTTAACAGTATCCTGATTTTAAAAGATTTTTTTTTCAGTTGTTGATCTCTTCCTCTGGTGATTCTAACTTGTGTCAACATAAAATTACCAAGTAAACTGTGGGATGTGTACACACACACACACACAGCATAAACCAAGTGCTATGTTGCTGTGATTAAATACTCTGGTAAATGGCAAATTAGAATAGAAATGATTTGTTTCAGATCACAGTCCCTGGGTGACTTCAGGGCAGGAAAACATGGCAGGAACTAAAACAAAAGCCATGGAGGAGTGCTGCTTATAGACTGGTGTTCTTGTTCTTATTCAACTCCCTTTCTTATACAACACACCAGGCTTATTTACCTAGGGATGGCACACCCACAGTGGGCTGAGAACCCCTGTATCAGTCATGAATCAAGATAATTCCCTATAGTCATGTCTACAGGCAAGTATGGTAGAAGCAATTTTTCAATAAAACTTATTCTTTCAAGTTTGTCAAGCTGACAATGAAGCTCACCCCACACACCCAAGAATAAATATTAACATACAAATAGAGAATATTTGATTTAAAAAATAAAAGCCCATGTTTTTCTGATAATATATTTTATGTAAATTTGAAACAAGCTTGTTTTACATTTCAACCCGGTTACCTCACCCTCCCCTCTTCCTCTGTGCCCCTCACAAACTCCATCCCCTTAGAGCTCCTCAGGGTAGGTGAGGCCTTCCATGGGAGATCTTCAAAGTCTGTCGTGTCATTTGGAGCAGGACCTAGGACCTACAAGAGTATCCCTCTATGTGGAATGATCTCGAATAGTCCACCTGTATACTAAGGATAAATATTGATATACTACCACAGGCCCCATAGACTTACCAGTCTTCCTGACACTGATATTCAGGGAGTCTGGGTTGGTCCTATGCTGGCTTCTCAGCTATTAGACTAGGGTCCATGAACTCCCTCATGTTCAGGTCAGCTGTTTCTGTGGGTTTTTACGGCCTGGTCTTGACTTCTTTTTTCATCACTCCTTCCACTGTGCAACTGGATAGCAGGAGTTTGACTCGATATTTAGAATTGGGTGTCTATTTCTGCTTCCATCTGCTACTAGATGAAGGCATATAAGGTAGGAATCAATCTCATTATCAGGAAAATGCATTTATAGTAGCCTCTTCACTATTGCTTAGATTATTAAGTTGGGGTCATTTTTTCAGATCTTTGAACATTTCTCTAGTGCCAGATTTTTCTTAAAAGCTATAATGGACCACTCTATCATGGTATCTCTTTTCTTCCTCTCCCCTATTCTTTCCCTGACTCAATCTCCTGCTCCCTCATGTTTCCTCTACCTTCCTCTTCTCTACTTCTCTTTCTCCTAACTCCCTCTTCCCTTCTCTCCATACTCCCAATTTAATCAGATCTTTCTCTTTCCCCTTCACCAGAGGACCATGTATGTCTCTCTTAGGGTCCTCCTTGTTTGCTAGCTTTTCTGGCAGTGTGGATTGTAGTCTGGAAACTTTTGTTCTTTGCATGAGTGAGTATATACAGTGTTTGACATATTGTGACTGGGTTACCTCAATCAGGAAGGTTTCTTCTAGTTCCATCTGTTTGCCTGCATATTTCAAGATTCCATTGTTGTTGGTTTTTGACCCCAGCCTCACCTGGCAAGTAATACTGCATTGTGCAAATGTACCACATTTTCTCCAACCATACTTCTGTAGAAGGGCAATTAGGTTGCTTCCAGGTTCTGGCAATTACAAATAGTTGAACAGATGTCCTTGGCCTATGAATGTTCATACTTTGAATATATATGAGAAGAATGGAATGGCTGGATCTTGTGATAGACTGATTTCCATTTTCCTGAGGAACTACCATTTTGATATCCTAAATGACTATACAAATTTGCAGTCCCTCCTGCTGTGGGGAGTGTTCCCCTTTCTCCACATCCTCTCCAGCATAAACTGTCATTGGAGTTCTTGATTTTAGCAATTCTGACAGGAGTAAGAGTTGTTTTGATTTGCATTTCCCTGATGGCTAAGGATGTTGAGCATTGTCTTAAGTGTCTTTCCATCATTTTAGATAAATCTATTGAGAATTCTCTATTTAGTTTTGTACCCCACTGTTTATTTGTATTATTTTGTGTTTTGATGACTAGCTTCTTAAGTTCTTTGTATATTTTGGAAATGAGCCCTCTGTCAGATGTCTGGTTGGTGAAGATCTTTTCCCATCCTGTGGGTTGTTCCTTTGTCTTGTTGACTGTGTACTTTGCCTTAGAAAAGATTTTCATTATCAGGAGGTAATTTATTATTTATTAATCTCTATGGCTGTGCTACTGGTGTTTTGTTTCAGAAGCAGTCTTTTGTACAAATTCCTTCAAGAGTACCTCCCACTTTGTCTTTTACAGGTTCAGTGTGACTGTATTTAAGTCCTCTCCAGCATGAGTCCTCATTGGTGTTTCTAATTTTACCCATTCTGGCAGGAGTAAGTTGATATCTCAAAGTTGTTCTGATTTGCATTTCCCTGATAGTTAAGGATGTTGAGCACTTTCTTAAGATTCTTTCAGCTTTTTTGATTTCCTCTATTGAGAATTCTTTCTTCAGTTCTGTACCCCATTTTTAATAGGATTATTTGGTGTTTTGTTGACTAGTTTATTAAGATCTTTGTATATTTTGGAGATTAGCCTTTTGTCGCATATAGGATTGGTGAAAATCTTTTCCCAGTCTGTGTGCTGCCCTTTGATATTGTTCACTGTTTCCTTTTCCTTACAAAAGCTTCTAAGTTTAAAGAGGTCCCATTTATTAATTGCTGCTCTCAGTGTTTGTGTCCCTGGAGTTATGTTCAGGAAGCATTCTCTTATACCAATTTATTGAAGGGTACCTCCTACTTCTGTAAGGACTAGGGTTTTCTGCCTGCCTGGTCTTGTCCCGCCACTGCGCCAGCCCCAGATAACACACAGAGACTCTGTATTTGATATGATGCTGTTGGCCAGGTACTAGTTTTTTTATCTGCTAGCTCTGCCTTAATTATTAACCCATTTCTGTTGATCTATGTATTTCTCTTACCAGGGAGCTGGCCGGCATTCTGCTTTCTCCAGACTCTCCATCTTGGCTCTCCCTTCCAACTTCCTATTTCCTCCTTGTCTCCTAGTCTCTCCTATCTTTTTTTCCTATTGACCAACAGTGCTTTATTCATTAACCAGTATGAGAAACATATACAGAATGACATCTCCCATCAACTTTCTCTACTAGAAGTTTCAGTGTGGATGGATTGATGTTGAGGTCTTTGATCCCTCTGGACTTGAGTTTTATGCATGGAGATAGACATGGGTCTATCTGTAGTCTTCTACAGACTCTCATCCAATTGTGCCAGCACCATTTGTTGAAGATGCTGTCATCGCCCCATTGTATAATTTTAGATGTTTTGTCGAAATACAGGTGTTCATAGGTGTGTTAGTTGATATCATGATTTTCAATTTGATTCCATGGGTCTACCTGTTTGTTTTTGTACTAATACCAGGCTGTTTTCAGAACTATAGCTCTGTAGTAGAGCTTAAAGTCAGGAATGGTGATGCCTCCTGAACTTCTTTTATTGTATAGGGTTGTTTTTGCTGTCCTGGGTCTTTTGTTTTTCCATCTAAAGTTGATTATTATCCTTTCAAGGTCAGTGAAGTGTTGTGTTGGTATTTTAATGGGGGGTTGCATTTAATCTGTAGATTGCTTTCTGCAAGATTGCCATTTTTCTATGTTTATCCTACCTATGCAAGAGCATAGGAGATCTTTCCATTTTCTGGTATCTTTTTTAATTTCTTTCTTTAGAGCTACAAAGTTCTTATTATATAGGTCTTTTACTTGTTGGTAAGCATTACACCAAGATACTTTACGTTGCTTGTGGCTATTGTAAAGCGTGATGTTTCTCTGATTTCTTTCTCTGTCTCTTTGTCATCTGAAAAAAGTATCTTGTATCCTGATATTTGCTGAAGGTGCTTATCAGCTGAAGGAGTTCCCTGGTAGTGTTTATTGTGTCGCTTATGTAAACTATCATATCATCTGCAAAATGTGACAGTTTGACTTCTTCCTTTCCAATTGGGATCCCCTTGATCTCTTTTTGTTGTCTTATATTTTAGCTAGAACTTCAAGTACTATATTGAAGAGATATGGAGAGAGAGGGCAGCCTTGTCTTTTTCCTGATTTTAGAGGAATTGGCTTAAGTTTCTCTCCATTCAGTTTGATGTTGGCAGTTGGTTTGCTGTATATTGTTCGTATTATGTTTAGGTATGTTCCTGTTATCCCTGATCTCTCCAAGACTTTTATCATAAAAGGGTATTGAATTTTGTTGAAGGATTTTCTAGCATCTAGGGAGATAATTACATTTTTTTTTTTACATTGTTTATATGGTGGATCATGTTGATAGATTTTCATAAGTTACACCATCCCTGCCATTCAGGGATGAAGCCTACTTGGTCATGTTGGATGATTTCTCTGCTGTATTCTTGAATTCAGTTTGCCAGTATATTATTGAGTATTTTTGCATCGATGTTCATCAGGGATATTGATGTGTAGTTTTCTTTCTTAGTTGTGTATTTTTGAGCCTTGGGTACCGAGGTTATTGTGGCCTCATAAAAAGAGTTTGGCAATGAACCTTCTGTTTCTATTGTGAGGAACAAAATTATTATTGAAATCAGTCAAGTTTGATTTAGTCAATGGACCATTCCTTAGGAGAATTGTATTTTATGGATATATGAATGGTTATTTATGTTAATCAGAGCCTATCATGAGTTAAGTTGCAGTTAAAAAAGGCTTATTGTGTGTAGATATATGTTTGGGGCTACCAAGATTACTCAGCATGTAAAGGCAATTTTTACCAAGTCTGATTACTTGTGTTTGATAACATGGATCCATATTGTGTTGTGAGAGAACCATCTGCCTCAAGATGTTGTCTGTGCTCTACACATACACAATGGCTTGAGAGTACATACACATATGCAAACAAACACACACACAGACACACACACACACACACATACACACACACACAAATGCACATATCATGTGATATAATATTCTTTTTTACATTTTTTATAAAATTTTATATAAATGAGAAACAATCCCTCTCCCTCCTTTCCTCCCTTGTCCACTCCCGAACACCCATCCCACCCACTGTCCACTCGCCATGAAGAAGGAGGCCTTCCTTGGGGAATCATCAAAGTCTGTCACATGATTTGGACCTGCATCCATACTGGTGTATCCAGTCTGAGAGGATATACTTTTGTGGGGAATGAGCTCCCAAAGCCCATTGTGCACTATGAATAAATACTGGTTCCATTGCCCATTGCCAGTGGCTCCATACACTGCCCAGGACACCTAAGTGACACTCAGGCTCAGGGGATATGGATCAGTCCTGTGCTGGGGTCTGTGATCTCCCACTTGGTCAGGTCAACTGTTTCTTTGGGTTTCCCCAGATTGGTTTTGACTATTGTGCTCATCACTCCTCCCTCTCTAGAACTGGATTCCAGGAGTCTGGCTCAGTGCACAGCTTTGGATCTCTGTTGTTTTTTGGTTTTTTTTTTTCCTTCCCTCAGTTATTAGATCAAGGCTTTAGGAAGCCATTTTATGTAGTCATCAATTTCATTTTATGGGAAGGGCAACTTTGAGCAGCCTAGTCCCTATTGCTTAGATTCTTAGGTGGGGTCATCCTTGGGGATCTATGGACATTTCCCTAGTGCCAGATTTATCTTTAAACCTATAATAGCTCCCTCTATTAATATCCTAGTCCATTGCTTGGTGGAATATAAGTTATGATTGACGTTACAGGAATTGATAGCCTGATTTCCAAAATATGTTTTCCTTTCCACTGACATCAGCAGTATGTCCCTGTTTCCATCACTTTACATGCCAGCTTACACTCTGTACTATTTGTTCTTACTCTAGCTGTACTGGGGGACAGATTTTTATATGCCTTTATATTTAATGTTTTTTAAAATGTATAGGTGCCTGAGCTGAACTGTTCTCCAGATGCAGAGAGGGAGGACAAAACCAGGCTACAGAAACCCACAGAGACAGCTGACCTGAAAAAGGATGAGTTAATGGGCCCCCAGACTGATAGCTGGTAATCAATCATTGGACTGACTCAGACCCCTGAACATAGATCTCGGTTCGAAGGCCTGGGCAGTCTAAGGGACCTCTGACAGTGAAACCAGGATGTATCCCTGGTGCACAAAAGGACTTTGGGAGCACATTTCCCATGGAGAGATACCCTCTTAGCCTAGAGGCAGGAGAGAGGGCCTGGGCCCTACTCCAAATGGCTTCACTGATTCTGATGATCCCTGCTGGAAGGTATCACGATCCCCATGGAGTGTGGGGAATGGGACAGGACGGTGTTGGGCGGGCAAGGAAGAAGGGAGAGGGAACTGAGATCGATATGGAAAATAATGAAAAATAATAAAATATATACAATTTTAAAAGCTATTCCCCAGGAGACTTGTGTGCTTATAATTGATGATGTATTAAAAGAAACACAGACGCAGATAGTTCAGGATTTTCACATTTTCTTTATGAAATGATTTTTTTTCAATTAGTTTATTGCTCGAGCGAATAGAGCAATATGGTTACAATTCTTAATAAATTGGTTCTTGTGACTAATGCATGACAACATGTCTATAGAGTACCATATATTAGGTGCAGCTGAAATCACAGCAGTGTGGAATCAGAATGGATTCTGATTTCATTATGAAGTGTGTATCCATGGACTAAGTTGTGCTGTCCACACTCAAGGCCATCATTCGCCTGTGTGGTCCCCCATGCTGCCTGGAATTTGCAGAGACCCATGTATACCTGTGATCTGTGGGTATACAGGAAAGTGACACGACACCTGAATAAAGAGCATTTTGTCAAGTGTGAAGAGAGGCAATTTGCTCTTTTATTCATAAAAATACATTTTCATCAAAAGAGGCTTTAAAACGGCAGTCAATAAAGAGCGAATAGCCTTAATAAATTATGAAAACCAATAACAAAAAAAATCAAAATTCCAAAACTATAATAAAAAAGCAAATATGTAACTCAAAAACTAAAGGAAAATTTGTGATGAACAGCATTCTCTTGCAAATTATGCAAAACAATAACCAGAACAAGAAAACATCAAAATGACAAAACTATAACAGTTAAAGAAAAGTGTTAAGCTAAAACAAACTAAAGGAAAAGTTGATTTGATCAGCATTCTCTTGCTACAGTTTGAAGGGGGCAGACCTACAGCCTGTGGATGGCCTTACAAGGAAGTCACAGATGTTAACAGGGTTTTCAAGCTGAGTGCATCAATTCCTCCCTTGAATCTCAAGAGTTCAGTACTTGGTGGTGATAGCACTCAGCAGGTGGCTCTTGGTATAGCAGCTCCTTCTGCAAGTGACTCTCATGTTGGGTTGTTTCCTGTTCCAGCTCAGGCTGTAGTTATGTGGACCTGAAAAAGAAAAGCAGATAAGATTCAGGCCAGGACTGAACTTGCTGTGTCATGTTCATGTCCCTCCCTGGCTCTGCTGAAGCTCTTCATCAGTCAAAACTGAACTTTTGCCTGATGCCATTGTTGGTGCTGCTAAAGAATAAGGATCACAGACTAGCGGGACATGTAACTTTTACTGGTCTAAACATATTTCATGACTTAAACTAAGCCCAGTGTGTTGTACTTTCTACTGGAAAGAAAGGAACTTCTCCTGAAGTTCAGGCATATCATTGTGTACAAAAACAACAGTATATTAAAACAACAGTCCAAAGCATGAGAGCTGTATAGGTTACACATGATGAGAAATGATTGATCGCATCAGTATATACATAGACATAATACAGCCCTGCATCATGGAAATCAGAACATGGTCATTAAATTAGTTCAATTGTCATATTAAGGAGGCAAACTGAACATGAACAGCACACAAGATAGATCCTGTCATGAGAGAGAAGCACTTCTGGGATGTGTCCCTGTGAACCCTGGCCCTGAATGGAACCAAACGGAAAGTTGTGATGGTCTTAGTACCAGATCTGTGAATCCACATCCAGACTCCCTTTGGAAGACTGGGACAGAACAGTAACAAGAAGGTTCTGATATTGCCTGCAGCTGAGGCATAGCTGGTTTCAACCTGGAAAGTCCTGAACCGTCTCTACCAAGAGAGCAATGTGACCAGGAAATGGGTCAGCGGTGCAGAGAGCAGTGTTCAAAGTTGAGTAACTTCTCCCTACAGCAGAGGTTCATAAATTTATCGTGCCTGGTGATGTATCCCACTGAATCCCAAAACTTGGCAAACTGAGGAAGAGGAATCACTTTTACTTCAAGAAAATACTGTTCAGAACATCGAGAGGTGAGAAGTCACGAAGGGAGACACAATTCTCCAGACACACTGATATCAAACATTGTTTTCTGGATGGATGCTCATGTAGAATGAATGGCACATTTATCTGAGATTGCATTTCTGTGGTTGTGGCTGAGACCCATGCAGGTGAGAGGAAGCCCATAATTGGTAAAGATCCCAGGTACAGGGGACACTCTAGGCTCTACCTATGCTCCCCAACCAAGGCTCTCACCGCATCTGGGAAACATCATTGTGATGTTGCAGCTTTTCTGACAGTTCCTTTATCTGAATGACCATCTCCTTCTGCTTCAGTAGGACCTCAAGTCTTTCCTCCAATCTCTTGAGCTCCTGGTCATTAGAAGATTGTGTTCTTAAGGAGGCTTACACACTGTCATATAATTGTAACACATACAAATGATCCCAAAAGCTTGCTGTTCAGCATGGCTAGTAAAAAAGTCAGCATTTAGGGTAGTATGATAGCCTGATTCAAGAGGAGTCTGACATGAAATCCAGTGGTGTCCTCACAACAGTGCACACATGAATGGTGTGCTACCACACCCACAGGCTTAAATTAGAATAAGATAAAAATATTCTCCCTCCCATAGCCTCTCTCTCTCAATCACTGTATCTATCTATCTATCTGTCTGTCTGTCTGTCTATCTGAGAATATAGACATAGGAAGTACTAGGAGAAAAGAGAGCTAGGGGAATGAAATAAATGCCATGACAAATTGGCTGTTGAGTTTAAACAAACCATACAAAAACTTTAAATATAGTTTGACAAGTCAGCTGTCAGTCCATGGGGCCTGATTCCTCTGTGGAAAACTGTGTTCCTTTTCTTGGCTAGATTATATTGAGATACAGAGAATTTTTCCAGATGAGGCCCACATCCCCACCTTCCATAATGAGCTTGTCTATAGCTCCCAGATGATCACTCAAATAATTGACTCAGAAATGCACACATTTTGAACGAGGATGAGGTTCTCCTCCTTGCAAACTGGTTCTCACTGTATATCACAATAGCCTTGCCAAGAAAATGAGCCCCATGGTCCAGAACTAACCCACTCAGTACTCTGTGCTTAGTATCCTAACTATCCTGAGGCTGAGATGGATTATGCCATTTAACCTAGCATCTGAAGGCAGAGGCAGGCAGATGTCTGTGGATTTGAGGCCATCCTGGATTACAAAGTGAGTTTCAAAACAGACAGTGTAACCCTGTCTTGTAAAGGAAAACAAAATAAACAAACAAAAGAAACAAACAAAAAAATCTTAATATCATACTAAAAAGTACATGTGTGGTATGTTACTGACCTATCTCCATCACTGGAGTGCACCTTCAAGGAGAGCATCAAAGTGGTTTTCCATTAATTTAGTTTCAGAACAGGCTAACTTCCCTGAAGTAATTTTACATAGACAATGAATTGAATACATGGATGGCATGAGTAGGTGACTGGAAAGGAGCGTGGATGAACAACAGAATGTGTGAAAGTACAGAAGGGTGGATGGGCAGACAGGCAGTCAAATGTCCAAATGGTGCCAACCTTCATCTGTCCCATCATCCTTTCCCCTACCTGTTGTTGCTGGATTTTTAGGTCACTGTTTTCTTCTTGGTTTGTACAGACCAAGTTCAAGTCGTCCAAATGGTGTTTCAGCAGTACCCACTCCACCTGCACTTTCTTATTCTCCTGCTTCAGCATGTCCACCTTCCTTTTCAGCTGATTCTTTTCCATCAGGAGTCGGCTGTGCAGACCTCTGGAGACACATGCTGCTTAGTATGGGCATGCCAGCTTCCTCCTGCCACCCCTGACTCTAGGAACCAACTCCATGAAAAGACTCATATTCCCAGAAAGACATAGCCAGATTCTGATACAGCCATGACAGCTCCACTCAGGAGGTTAAAATGTGAGAAGACGTACTTCTACAAATGTTCAAACTACTAAGGAGAACACCTATACCCAGAAGGGATCCATGTACTTTCAATAGAAGGTAGATTCCCCTCGTTGTCCTTAACAGACCATGGTAAGGGGATAAGTAAGGAAATCTTGGACTTCCTATAAGGACAGGAAACCCAAGGAGAGTATCTACAGGTTCCACATCTACCAGAACTGTAAAGCCTGGGTGAACTCCAAATCCCAGGCCTGCCTGGCATTCCATTCACATGCAAATCCCTATCCTATATAGGGACTCCTATGACTCTAGCACAGTGGTGGCAGTGGCTAATAATATCTGTTACACTTAGCTAACTGATTCCAAGAAGCACAAATCCAAGAGCTTCTTACTGAAGGACGGAAAGCTAGAAACAGAGCTTAGGACTATTCTGTCAAGGGAAATCATAACACAGACAGACTGCCATTCCACAGCTACTGGGGTCCATGCCAAGATGGGCACTTACCGATAGAAGACTGTCTCCTTGGTCAGTTCCTTGAACTTTTCTGATGCCTCGGTTTTCTCCTTTCCAAAGATCTTTAGTTCCCACATGACCTGTTTGTGTTCCAATTTTAATTTCTGGTGGAATGGATTTGGCATGTGATAGGGTCTACAAACAGGAGGAAAGAAGCCCATGAACACTGGCCTCAAGGATCAGGTAAACTCAAATTGTCATCTCTTGTTCTGCCATAAGCCTCTGGATGCCACATTCTGGCTCCTAAGTGTTGGAATCTCCTGGTGCTTTGAAACCTATTATCCTGCCCCTGGGTCAGCTGTTTCTGTGTGTTCAGATGGAGGGTGTCCTGGGTGTATGTGTTCACTGAGCAGTCTTAGATAGCTTGGTAGCTCTCTGTGTTACCTGGAGTATATTCCAAATGTCTGAAGATACCAGATATTGCAATGAGTTTCTCCTGTTTTAGAACATAGATTCTAGGTCCAAGGTGACTTTTAATGAAATGTAACAGCACATAATTCCTGGGTTGTGACCCTTTATCAGGATAGCTGTACAAACTTCCCATGCGATTGCTAGGTGCCACCATGGTGAGATCTGAAGAGGAGAGCTTAAAGTAGGGCTCGAAGACCTCAGAAGTATCATAGTGTGGAAAGGAATGCAGTTGAACCCTCAGGCCCCACCACATGTCCCTGTCTACAAGATTCTTTGGAAACAGACGAACTTGCAAATGCATGCATAAAAGTATGAGGGAGAGACAGGGACAAAGACAGAGAGACAGAGAGAATAGAGAGAGTAAAAATAGAAAGAGACAGTTAGAAAGTGAGAGTGTCAGCGAGAGAGAGAGAGAGAGAGAGAGAGAGAGAGAGAGAGAGAGAGAGAGATAGAAATAAAGAAGAAATAATTGAGAAACCGCAGAGAGAAGAGCACACCCACAATCAGGCCCTAGGAAATGCATGGAACACTGTGGTTTAAGACACAAAACTAGAAAGAAACAGTCAAGTGTCCCAGTACTTCCTGTACTACATTGGGAAAAACCAAGTGGAACCATGCCTTTCTGGCAGCTACCAAGAGCTTTCAGCACACAATCATCTGCCAGGAAAGAACAAAGCAGACAGGATCAGAGCCACATCACAAAGTCACAGCTCCTATTATCTCCCAAAAGCCACCCCCTCTCAGGGCCTTTCCAAATGCATACTGGGAACCTGTACATTTTTGCCACAATTCCTGACTTATATGACTTATACCACAGCCTCTGGTTTTCGTTTAGAGAAAGCAGGGAAGTTAGAGTAACCATCTCACTCCCTCCCAAACTTCAGGTCTGCCTCTCCACTGAAAAGAAACTAGGTGATGAGTTGGCTACAGAGCCACTATGGGGGTTCAGCTTTCTCGAACCACAGACCTTTTTCAAAACAAGGAGAACTGATAGGTTTATTTTATTTAAATAGCGCATTTGTTTGTCCATGAGCATGCAGTTTCCACTCCTCCCTGGCCCCACTCCTACGCTCTACTTCCTACTAACCCCTTCTAGTACTCCTGCATCTCAGCATCTCATAAAGGGACAAGCCTCCAATGAGCGTGAGCAAAGGACTGAGCTGCTCAACTTTCATCCAGGCTAATCCAGGTAATCCAGGATATGGAAGGGGGTCTCAAAAGCCAGCTGAGCTCCAGGGACAGGTCTTGATATCACTGCTACTGTCCCTACATTGAGAACAATTTACACCACAGTCTCACACAGGCAGAGGGCCGAAGAGGGCTCCATGGAGGCTCTTTAACTGTTCTTCCAGAGTACATGAGTTCCCATGAGATAAGGTCAGATGTCTCTGTGGAACATAGGATCTTACAGTAAAGTAGGACAGGGTGATAATAAAGACAGTCCTGTGGAACTGAAAGGATGGATACCTGTTGTCAACATTTCCTTCACTGATGAAGAGCAGGCAATCTCGCAGCTCATTTCTGTGGTTGGTCATCAGCTGCAGCTCCTGGCTCAGCCTCTCCATTTCCTTCTTCACTTGTTTCTTGGTGAGGAGCATTGGCTGGGATGATGGCTCTGTAGCAGCCTCTGTGTGTAGATGAACTCAAGTGAAATTAAATTGTGACATAGGAAAAGGCATAGAGAAGGGACAGACTACCCAGAGGACAGATAAAGAAAGGTCATGTTTGAACCCAGTGACAATATATCAATTGTGCCCCAGGTTCAGATGCCCTGTTTGTGGATCTCAGCTCTCACAACACTCTCTAGAGATGTGGTTAAGTAAGCAGGTAGGGAATTCTTCTACCTCCTTAGACGTTTCAGGTGAATACAAAGATCACCTTTCAGGATTAATTACATTGGTACAGAATGCAACATGTGCCAGAGTCCTGAATCCTGCCTGTGCTTTCAGATGCCAGGAGAAATGACAAAGTCCACAAGCACTCAGGTGCTGTGAGGATCGCAGTCCTCCTGCCTGTTCATTCCAGGCCAATCGATATAGATAGAAAAACCATGCAGGAATTTGACGTGCTCAAAATCCGCACCAAGTCACCCCACCACACTGACAGCCCAGAAACATGGGACCTAATATTTAGGAGCTTATTGCTGCCCTGGTCACATGATCTGACCCTTGTTATGCTACACTGGAGTATTGCTTGCCATACTCAACTGCTAACTCAACCCTATGGATGCCAGTGTCATGGGAAGATAGTTATAGGAGTTCTGTACAGTCCAGGGACATAATTTCTTAGGCAGGTGCACTTTTCCCTGCATGTGACTAGTGTCAGGAATTCATTGCCCCTAAAGGATCCAGCTGACACTGAAGTTCAGTGACCCCTGCCCTAAGCTGGTAGCACCCTGTTCCCTGCTTGTTCACCGCTAGACTCCTCTTCCGACATTACAAATCCAAAACCCAGTAAGGTAAAAACTAGATTCTCCCTGTACAATACACTTCTTTTTACAGGTCCTGGTTTAGAGAGAGACAAACCTCTGTCAGAGAATCACGAACCAACAGTAATTATGAGTAGCAAGGATGTTCATTTGCTTCTCAGAGGCAGCAGCACCTCTAGCCCTTTACTGGAAATCCAAGCTCAAGGCCACATCCTCCAGGAACCTCCCCATCTCCTCCGAGCACTTACTGTGCCTAGGCCAGGACCATTTATTTGTTTTGTTTGTTTTATTTTGAGACCTAACGGCAGCTTCTTTCTGCCTCTCTCTGGCCACTGGCTTTTCTCCGTTTTCCCTTCCAAACGGAGACCTCAGTCTTGACAACATGGCTGCTGATATAACCGCGAGGTACTGAAGGATTGCCCTAAATGGCAGTTGGTGTTGCAGGATACCATAGAATGCCAGGGGAGGGGACTGCTGATGTCACGGGGAATAGCTTTTTCAGCCCTGATAATTATTTCTTCATAAATAAACCATAGTCTCAGGTTTCCCTTCCAAGATTCCCTCTTGGAATATGCGGTAAGACATTCAGTACCCCCTCCTTACAAATTCATAGTTTCCTTAGCTGGATTGGAAGCCCCATTGAATACTCCTTGTTGAGAACTGAGCTAGACTTTCTAAACATTGAAGAAGAATGTTTCATTCCTTCCTCATAATCCCTTTATTCATCAGGGTTAGAGAGCTGGATTCACAGAGATGGGGGAACATTACTGACTCAGAATTTCAGACTTGGAATCTGAGAACCAGCTCTACCCTGCATTCGTTGACTGAACTTGGATCATCACTTCCCTTCCCTTGTATACAACTCAAATGCACTGTCTCTGGAATGACTGTATCTGCTTTCGCCCAACATCTCAGCAGAAGTCAATCCAGGTCAGTTTTCTGCAACAGCAGTAAAAAGCAGGATAGACAGCCTATGAGAATCTGCTTAGACATCAGGAATGCTGCACATGATCAGGAGATGATGAGTTTGCCACCTGCCTTCCTCAGCTTAGTGCCCTGTAGAAAAGATGACAATGGTGTCAGGGACAGGGATAACAGTGACCTCATCAGACCCCTTGGAGGCCTGCTGCCACTGACTTCCACAATGGATATGGATTCCTTCCCTCTCCTGGCTCTCCCTGTCTCCCTCATTCTCATCCTCTCTCTCACTCTCTCACTCTCCTTGTCCCTCTCCCTCACCCTGTCCCTGCCTCCTCTCTCTGACCTTCTCTCTCTGTCTCTCGCTGTTTTTAGGAGACAGGGTACACTATGTTGCCCCAACTACACTGGAGCTGCCTGTGTGGACCAGGATCAGCTGGAAATCAGAGACCTGCCCATCACTGAGTACTCCTTCTCCAGAGTGCTGGGGTTAAAGATTTTTGAGAGCAACACCCAGGTATAATTCATGTCTCAAAACTTCTAAGGATTTTTGCTAGGACTCTGACTCTATAAGGAGGAGCAGGGTGTAGATGCATTCTGTGTTGGTGCCAAAAAAAACTCAGGAACAGAAAGCAAAAAAGCCAAACTAACCCAATAAACAGTGACGGGTATTGTTAGCCTAGCGTGCTCCCAGTTAGAGCAAGGGAACATTTCCAAGTATGATATGGGATAGACGCGGTGCCTAGGCTGTAAAGGGATGGTGCTGTCTTCATAGTTTCAGACAGCTCCTCAGTTGCCAAACCCTAGGGCACCCTCTAGCACTTGCAGACCTAGTGAGTAAATTGGACCTGCAAAACTTGTAAACCTATTCATGGTGAAACACTCAATTTTCTTCTCATTGAGAAAGTGTAACCTCCATTTTCATCCCATCTTGCAACAGGAATGTTGCCTCACATTAATTTGCTGGACCCCACTGAGAACTCCAGAGTTCACAGTGAAACCTGGACTGAGCCACACCTTAGCGTTTGGTATTTGCTTCTCCACTCCGCAGTGAAGTCTTTTTGAGAGTTCATTGCAAGAGGTATGCCTTTTTTATTATTTTATTTTACTTTATATAACAAAGTCCAATTAAATGAAAACAAACATTTATATACAATATTTGGGAATTTGGGCGTCGTTCTTTCCAAACTACTTCCTGCTGGTAAGGGGCGTTGTCATGGGGGATTCCAAGAAGATTCAGAAATCCTGGCTGTAGTCTGTAGGGCTGATTTGTCCAGCCGTTTGAATGTTGGATCACCTTGTACTCTGTTTCAGGGGGTCTGGCGTGATCAAACCACATTACTCTTGAAGAAATCCACATCTTTTCTTTTTCTGTGGAAACAAAAATATAAATCCTTTTCCCCAGTAACTTGTCCTTCAAATTAAATTTTGGAGTCAAAGCATTTTTTTAATTTAATTTTTTATATTACATGTCGATTCCAGTTCCCTCTCCCTCCCTCCCTCTCTCCCTCCATCCATCCCTCCCTCCTTCAGAAGTATGCCTTTTTTTTTTTTTTTTTGCTTACCACCCTCACTCCCTTATCCTCTTTTATTTCCAGAACACTCTGTAGAGATGTGGTTAATTTTTTTAAACCTCGGGATTGCCCAGGTCAGGAGAGGCATTCTAGTTCTTGAAAGGTCATTGTGTGTAAAGAGTTCAGATGAGTTCACTGGACAGAGGTAAATCAGTGTCACATTTGTACACCTTCATGTCTTGGGGATTACCAAGCTGCATTAAGCCCTTGGCTTCTTAAATTTTGAATGGATTCATTCCACTGGATTTCGTTGATTGTACTTATGCTATGATGATAATTCTCTTTTAGTTCTAACTGAAACTAGCTTATGTATCCTATCATTCATATTGAAACAGAATGACGATGCCAACCATGCCATTTCCTGTTCATATTGGTTGTTTCTCTTTGGCATCTCTTAAAGTTCAACGTTTTCTTTGGGAAACAGTACAAATGTTATTTTGCTTTGTTTTCTGTGTGAATAACCTACAGACCCATTGCCTGGGATTTCTTGTTTGTTTGACTTCTCTTTTCTTGAAATCTAGCTTAGTTTTCCTGAAGAAGCCACAGGAAAGTCTTCTTAAGTCAAAGGAATCCAGGATCCACAATTGGTTTGCTTAATTTTCCTTTCCTGGGTTTGTGTGGGATGGGACAGGAGGTTGACAGAAGTTGGAAATTAAAAGGTGAGTTACATAGTTGCCTACAAATTCCATAGAGCAGCACACCAGTTGATTTCCTTCCCTGGACTGTGATAACATGTAACAACACATGGTTTTGTTTTAGAGTTTATTATAATTAACTTTCTGCACTGAATAGAAACAGTATGTAGTGTAAATGATCTTTCCTAGATGTTTTCCTCTTTAAGGAGAAAAATGGCAAGTATTTTACTATATACTGTCTTTGGTAGAAAAGTCTCTACATACTTGTGTAGGCTGGGTTTGGACTCAAGGCTTACATACCTGCCTAGGATTCTTTTGGGCTAGAATATAGGTTTCTAGCACTTTTCCAAGTGTAAAAACTCTTTAATTTTTGATTTTTTTTTCTTGAATATAAATGGTGTTCAGATGGTACAATGTGAACATCCAAAACAGAAAGTCGGTTACACTCTGTTGCTCACACTAGCCCAGGTTGAGATTATTAAACTCACGAAGAAATAATAGGTTCTCTCAGTCTTTTGTTATGAAGTTGGAAGGGAAAATTTTTAGAAGAAATGTACTTTTGTACTTGCATAAATTTGAATTCAGACCCTTACTTTTTCTTTGTCCTGTCTGAAGACTTGAGCATCTTAGTTAACCTCTGAGCTCTTTTTGAATGTTTCCTTAATTTTATTTTTAATTTCATGTAACAGTTAATAGCATTGTATGTTTTTAGAAATTCATCAAACAGTAAGGAATTCAGTAAACTGTTGGTATGGTGTAGGTGACTGCTTCTCGGTGGCATAAATGATAATTTTGATGCATGATACATGGCTTTTAAAAGTTTTTTGAAAATGATGTTTCCGTCCATATGATGACTCAGTCAATAGAGACCCTTGCCCCGAAGACTGATGACCCAAGTTCAGCCTCCAGAACCGCACATATAGAAGTAGAGAATCAACCCCTGAATGCTGTCCTTTGACCTCCACATTCACACTGTGACAGTGATTCCCAATGTTAAACTCACACATGAATATTAGAATCTCAAAAGAATTCATTTGGACAGAAGGATGATGGAAAAGATACTGTTTCATCACCTGCCAGTTGTCTTCTTGGTTGGACTCCAGTGGCACAGTGGCATAGTGTTTCTCACTTGAGACCACAAATACAATAATTATATACTGTATTCTAGAGGCTACTAAATATAATTTTATCCTCTGTCTTTTGGCATTCTAATTATTCACCTGGATGACACGTTGTTTGTATTATGTAGGATTTCAGTTCAGTTTTAATGAGATTAGAAAACTGATGTGTTGTAAAACCCTTTTAAATTTTATACTTTCATTGAGGGTCTAATTTATATGCACACAATTCAGTGGTTTGTGCATATAGTTAAATGGTAGATCATTTGCCTATTGGACCAAAGCCCTAGGTTTGATACCTCCCTCCAAAACACTTAAGCGCATCTGTACATATCCACACAGTAAGCTTGGCATCTTGGTGATTTTAGCAAATATTAAATTGGATAGTCATTATTCCATACTGCGAGTACATTGATTCAGCTCAAAATTCCTCTCTCTTGTCTTCCCTTCTCCCTTTCAGTCACTAACATGACTTCTAGCACTGAAGCATTGCCTTCAATAAAGTAGCATATAGATTAAAAAAGGAAGGTAATAGGTAGGCTCCTAGGTCTGGAATTTGCCTTCTCCCTCTTAACATAATGTTATTGAGATCTGTCCAGTTTGATGTAGTCAATGGACCATTCCTTAGGAGAATTGTATTATATGGATATATGAATGGTTATTTATGTTAATCAGAGCCTATCATGAGTTAAGGTGCAGTTAAAAAGGCTTACTGTGTGTTGATATATGTTTGGAGCTACCAAGATTACTCAGCATGTAAAGGCAATTTTTACCAAGTCTGATTACTTGAGTTTGGTAACATAGATCCATATTGTGGTGTGAGAGAACCATCTGCCTCAAGATGTTCTCTGTGCTCTACACATGCACAAAGGCTTGAGGGTACATACACATACGCAAACAAACACACACACAGACACACAAACACACACACACATGCACATATCATGTGATATAATTTTCTTTTTTACCTTTTTTTATAAATTTTTATATAAATGAGAAACAATCCCTCTCCCTCCTATCCTCCCATATCCACTCCTGAACCCCCATCCCACCCCCTATCCACTTGCCAGGAAGAAGGAGGCCTTCCTTGGGGAATCATCAAAGTCTGTCACATGATTTGGACCTGCATCCACACTGGTGTATCCAGTCTGAGAGAATATACTTTTGTGGGGAATGAGCTCTGAAAGCCCATTGTGCACTAGGAATAAATACTGGTTCCATTGCCCATTGCCCAGGACACCTAAGTGACACTCAGGCTCAGAGGATCTGGGTCAGTCCTGTGCTAGGGTCTGTGATCTCCCACTTGCTCAGGTCAACTGTTTCTTTGGGTTTCCCCAGATTGGTCTTGACTACTGTGCTCATCACTCCTCCCTCTCTAGAACTGGATTCCAGGAGTCCAGCTCACTGCACAGCTTTGGATGTCTATTGGTTTTTTTTTTTTTTCTTTCCCTCATTTATTGGATCAAGGCTTTAGGAAGCCATTTTATGTAGTCATACATTTCATTTTATGGGAAGGGCAACTTTAAGCAACCTAGTCCCTATTACTTAGATTCTTAGGTGGGGTCATCCTTTTGGATGTAATTGACATTTCCTGAGTGCCAGATTTATCTTTAAACCTATAAAAGCTCCCTCTATTAAGGTACCTCTTTCCTTACTCTCCTGTATTATTCTCAGTGCTCAACCTTCCTGATCCCTCATTTTCTCTCTCCCTTCCTCTTCTCCCCTTCTCTTTCTCTGAAATCCGTCCCTCTCCACTCCATTATCTCAATTTGCTCGGGAGATCTGGGACATAGAATTTGAATAGAAAGATCTTGCTTGAGTTAATATCCTAGTCCATTGCTTGGTGGAATATAAGTTTGTGATTGACGTTACAGGAATTGATAGCCTGATTTCCAAAATGTGTTTTCCTTTCCACTGACATCAGCAGTATGTCCCTGTTTCCATCCCTTTACATGCCAGCTCTAGCTGTACTGGGGGACAGTTTTTTATATGCCTTTATATTTAATGTTTTTTAAAATGTATAGGTGCCTGAGCTGAACTGTTCTCCAGATGCAGAGAGGGAGGACAAAACCAGGCTACAGAAACCCACAGAGACAGCTGACCTGAAAAAGGATGAGTTAATGGGCCCCCAGACTGATAGCTGGTAATCAATCATTGGACTGACTCAGACCCCTGAACATAGATCTCGGTTCGAAGGCCTGGGCAGTCTAAGGGACCTCTGACAGTGAAACCAGGATGTATCCCTGGTGCACAAAAGGACTTTGGGAGCACATTTCCCATGGAGAGATACCCTCTTAGCCTAGAGGCAGGAGAGAGGGCCTGGGCCCTACTCCAAATGGCTTCACTGATTCTGATGATCCCTGCTGGAAGGTATCACGATCCCCATGGAGTGTGGGGAATGGGACAGGACGGTGTTGGGCGGGCAAGGAAGAAGGGAGAGGGAACTGAGATCGATATGGAAAATAATGAAAAATAATAAAATATATACAATTTTAAAAGCTATTCCCCAGGAGACTTGTGTGCTTATAATTGATGATGTATTAAAAGAAACACAGACGCAGATAGTTCAGGATTTTCACATTTTCTTTATGAAATGATTTTTTTTTCAATTAGTTTATTGCTCGAGCGAATAGAGCAATATGGTTACAATAATTAATAAATTGGTTCTTGTGACCAATGCATGACAACATGTCTATAGAGTACCGTATATTAGGTGCAGCTGAAATCACAGCAGTGTGGAATCAGAATGGATTCTGATTTCATTATGAAGTGTGTATCCATGGACTAAGTTGTGCTGTCCACACTCAAGGCCATCATTCGCCTGTGTGGTCCCCCATGCTGCCTGGAATTTGCAGAGACCCATGTATACCTGTGATCTGTGGGTATACAGGAAAGTGACACGGCACCTGAATAAAGAGCATTTTGTCAAGTGTGAAGAGAGGCAATTTGCTCTTTTATTCATAAAAATACATTATCATCAAAAAAGGCTTTAAAACGGCAGTCAATAAAGAGTATCCTTAACAAATTATGAAGACCAATAACAAAAAAAAATCAAAATTCCAAAACTATAATAAAAACGCAAATATGTAACTCAAAAACTAAAGGAAAATTTGTGATGAACAGCATTCTCTTGCAAATTATGCAAAACAATAACCAGAACAAGAAAACATCAAAATGACAAAACTATAACAGTTAAAGAAAAGTGTTAAGCTAAAACAAACTAAAGGAAAAGTTGATTTGATCAGCATTCTCTTGCTACAGTTTGAAAGGGGCAGACCTACAGCCTGTGGATGGCCTTACAAGGAAGTCACAGATGTTAACAGGGTTTTCAAGCTGAGTGCATCAATTCCTCCCTTGAATCTCAAGAGTTCAGTACTTGGTGGTGATAGCACTCAGCAGGTGGCTCTTGGTGTAGCAGCTCCTTCTGCAAGTGACTCTCATCTTGGGTTGTTTCCTATTCCAGCTCAGGCTGTAGTTGTGAGGACCTGAAAAAGAAAAGCAGATAAGATTCAGGCCAGGACTGAACCTGCTGTGTCATGTTCATGTCCCTCCCTGGCTCTGCTGAAGCTCTTCATCAGTCAAAACTGAACTTTTTCCTGATGCCATTGTTGGTGCCGCTAAAGAATAAGGATCACAGAGTAGCCGGACGTGTAACTTTCCCTGGTCTAAACATATTTCATGACTTAAACTAAGCCCAGTGTGTTGTACTTTCTACTGGAAAGAAAGGAACTTCTCCTGAAGTTCAGGCATATCATTGTGTACAAAAACAACAGTATATTAAAACAACAGTCCAGAGCATGAGAGCTGTATAGGTTACACATGATGAGAAATGAAATGATTGATCGCATCAGTATATACATAGATATAATACAGCCCTGCATCATGGAAATCAGAACATGGTCATTAAATTAGTTCAATTGTCATATTAAGGAGGCAAACTGAACAAGATAGATCCTGTCATGAGAGAGAAGCACTTCTGGGATGTGTCCCTGTGAACCCTGGCCCTGAATAGAACCAAACGGAAAGTTGTGATGGTCTTAGTACCAGATCTGTGAATCCACATCCAGACTCCCTTTGGAAGACTGGGACAGAACAGTAACAAGAAGGTTCTGATATTGCCTGCAGCTGAGGCATAGCTGGTTTCAACCTGGAAAGTCCTGAACCGTCTCTACCAAGAGAGCAATGTGAACAGGAAACGGGTCAGCGGAGCAGAGAGCAGTGTTCAAAGTTGAGTAACTTCTCCCTACAGCAGAGGTTCATAAATTTATCATGCCTGGTGATGTATCCCACTGAATCCCAAAACTTGGCAAACTGAGGAAGAGGAATCACTTTTACTTCAAGAAAATACTGTTCAGAACATAGAGAGGTGAGAAGTCAGGAAGGGAGACACAATTCTACAGACACACTGATATCAAACATTGTTTTCTGGATGGATGCTCATGTAGAATGAATGGCACATTTATCTGAGATTGCATTTCTGTGGTTGTGGCTGAGACCCATGCAGGTGAGAGGAAACCCATAATTGGTAAAGATCCCAGGTACAGGGGACACTCTAGGCTCTACCTATGCTCCCCAACCAGGGCTCTCACCGCATCTGGGAGACATCAAAGTGATGTTGCAGCTTTTCTGACAGTTCCTTTATCTGAATGACCATCTCCTTCTGCTTCAGTAGGACCTCAAGTCTTTCCTCCAATCTCTTGAGCTCCTGGTCATTAGAAGATTGTGTTCTTAAGGAGGCTTACACACTGTCATATAATTGTAACACATACAAATGATCCCAAAAGCTTGCTGTTCAGCATGGCTAGTAAAAAAGTCAGCATTCAGGTTAGTATGATAGCCTGATTCAAGAGGAGTCTGACATGAAATCCAGTGGTGTCCTCACAACAGTGCACACATGCATGGTGTGCCACCACACCCACAGGCTTAAACTAGACCAAGATAAAAATTTCTCCCTCCCACAGCCTCTCTCACTCACTCACTGTATCTATCTATTTGTCTCTCTATCTGTCTGTCTCTCTGTCTCTCTGTCTGTCTGTCTGTCTGAGAATAAAGACATAGGAAGTACTAGGAGAAAAGAGAGCTAGGGGAATGAAATAAATGCCATGACAAATTGGCTGTTGAGTTTAAACAAACCATACCTATACTTTTAATATAGTTTGACAAGTCAGCTGTCAGTCCATGGGGCCTGATTCCTCTGTGGAAAACTGTGTTCCTTTTCTTGGCTAGATTATATTGAGATACAGAGAATTTTTCCAGATGAGGCCCACATCCCCACCTTCCATAATGAGCTTGTCTATAGCTCCCAGATGATCACTCAAATAATTGACTCAGAAATGCACACATTTTGAACGAGGATGAGGTTCTCCTCCTTGCAAACTGGTTCTCACTGTATATCACAATAGCCTTGCCAAGAAAATGAGCCCCATGGTCCAGAACTAACCAACTCAGTACTCTGTGCTTAGAATCCTAACTATCCTGAGGCTGAGATGGATTATGCCATTTAACCTAGCATCTGAAGGCAGAGGCAGGCAGATGTCTG
Organism: Phodopus roborovskii; assembly: GCF_943737965.1. Taxonomy (NCBI): domain Eukaryota; kingdom Metazoa; phylum Chordata; class Mammalia; order Rodentia; family Cricetidae; genus Phodopus; species Phodopus roborovskii. Next base: position 45,357 of record NW_026126812.1, on the reverse strand, counting down.
TGAATTTGAGGCCATCCTGGATTACAAAGTGAGTTTCAAAAGAGACAGTGTAACCCTGTCTTGTAAAGGAAAACAAAACAAACAAAAAAAAACAAAAAACAAACAAACAAACAAAACAACTCTTAATATCATACTAAAAAGTACATGTGTGATATGTTACTGACCTATCTCCATCACTGGAGTGCACCTGCAAGGAGAGCAACAAAGTGGTTTTCCAATAATTTAGTTTCAGAACAGGCTAACTTCCCTGAAGTAATTTTACATAGACAATGAATTGAATACATGGATGGCATGAGTAGGTGACTGGAAAGGAGCGTGGATGAACAACAGAATGTGTGAAAGTACAGAAGGGTGGATGGGCAGACAGGCAGTCAAATGTCCAAATGGTGCCAACCTTCATCTGTCCCATCATCCTGTCCCCTACCTGTTGTTGCTGGATTTTTAGGTCACTGTTTTCTTCTTGGTTTGTACAGACCAAGTTCAAGTCATCCAAATGGTGTTTCAGCAGTACCCACTCCACCTGCACTTTCTTATTCTCCTGCTTCAGCATGTCCACCTTCCTTTTCAGCTGATTCTTTTCCATCAGGAGTCGGCTGTGCAGACCTCTGGAGACACATGCTGCTTAGTATGGGCATGCCAGCTTCCTCCTGCCACCCCTGACTCTAGGAACCAACTCCATGAAAAGACTCATATTCCCAGAAAGACATAGCCAGATTCTGATACAGCCATGACAGCTCCACTCAGGAGGTTAAAATGTGAGAAGACGTACTTCTACAAATGTTCAAACTACTAAGGAGAACACCTATACCCAGAACGGATCCATGTACTTTCAATAGAAGGTAGATTCCCCTCGTTGTCCTTAACAGACCATAGTAAGGGGATAAGTAAGGAAATCTTGGACTTCCTATAAGGACAGGAAACCCAAGGAGAGTATCTACAGGTTCCACATCTAGGAGAACTGTAAAGCCGGGGTGAACTCCAAATCCCAGGCCTGCCTGGCATTCCATTCACATGCAAATCCCTATCCTATATAGGGACTCCTATGAATCTAGCACAGTGGTGGCAGTGGCTAATAATATCTGTTACACTTAGCTAACTGATTCCAAGAAGCACAAATCCAAGAGCTTCTTACTGAGGGACGGAAAGCTAGAAACAGAGCTTAGGACTATTCTGTCAAGGGAAATCAGAACACAGACAGACTGCCATTCCACAGCTACTGGGGACCATGCCAAGATGGGCACTTACCGATAGAAGACTGTCTCCTTGGTCAGTTCCTTGAACTTTTCTGATGCCTCTGTTTTCTCATTTCCAAAGATCTTTAGTTCCCACATGACCTGTTTGTGTTCCAATTTTAATTTCTGGTGGAATGGATTTGGCATGTGATAGGGTCTACAAACAGGAGGAAAGAAGCCCATGAACACTGGCCTCAAGGATCAGGTAAACTCAAATTGTCATCTCTTGTTCTGCCATAAGCCTCTGGATGCCACATTCTGGCTCCTAAGTGTTGGAATCTCCTGGTGCTTTGAAACCTATTATCCTGCCCCTGGGTCAGCTGTTTCTGTGTGTTCAGATGGAGGGTGTCCTGGGTGTATGTGTTCACTCAGCAGTCTTAGATAGCTTGGTAGCTCTCTGGGTTACCTGGAGTATATTCCAAATGTCTGAAGATACCAGATATTGCAATGAGTTTCTCCTGTTTTAGAACATAGATTCTAGGTCCAAGGTGACTTTTAATGAAATGTAACAGCACATAATTCCTGGGTTGTGACCCTTTATCAGGACAGCTGTACAAACTTCCCATGCGATTGCTAGGTGCCACCATGGTGAGATCTGAAGAGGAGAGCTTAAAGTAGGGCTCGAAGACCTCAGAAGTATCATAGTGTGGAAAGTAATGCAGTTGAACCCTCAGGCCCCACCACATGTCCCTGTCTCCAAGTTTCTTTGGAAACAGACGAACTTGCAAATGCATGCATAAAAGTATGAGGGAGAGACAGGGACAAAGACAGAGAGACAGAGAGAATAGAGAGAGTAAAAATAGAGAGAGACAGAAAGTGAGAGTGTCAGTGAGAGAGAGAGAGAGAGAGAGAGAGAGAGAGAGATAGAAATAAAGAAGAAATAATTGAGAAACCGCAGAGAGAAGAGCACACCCACAATCAGGCCCTAGGAAATGCATGGAACACTGTGGTTTAAGACACAAAACTAGAAACAGTCAAGTGTCCCAGTACTTCCTGTACTGCACTGGGAAGGACCAAGTGGAACCATGCCTTTCTGGCAGCTACCAAGAGCTTTCAGCACACAATCATCTGCCAGGAAAGATCAAAGCAGGCACGATCAGAGCCACATCACAAACTCACAGCTCCTATTATCTCCCAAAAGCCACCACCTCTCAGGGCCTTTCCAAATGCATGCTGGGAACCTGTACATTGTTGCCACAATTCCTGACTTATATGATTTATACCACAGCCTCTGGTTTTCGTTTAGAGAAAGCAGGGAAGTTAGAGTAACCATCTCACTCCCTCCCAAATTTCAGGTCTGCCTCTCCACTGAAAAGAAACTAGGTGATGAGTTGGCCACAGAGCCACTATGGGGGTTCAGCTTTCTCGAACCACAGACCTTTTTCAAAACAAGGAGAACTGATAGGTTTATTTTATTTAAATAGCGCATTTGTTTGTCCATGAGCATGCAGTTTCCACTCCTCCCTGGCCCCACTCCTACGCCCTACTTCCTACTAACCCCTTCTAGTACTCCTGCATCTCAGCATCTCATAAAGGGACAAGCCTCCAATGAGCGTGAGCAAAGGACTGAGCTGTTCAACTTTCATCCAGGCTAATCCAGGTAATCCAGGATATGGAAGGGGTTCTCAAAAGCCAGCTGAGCTCCAGGGACAGGTCTTGATATCACTGCTACTGTCCCTACATTGAGAACAATTTACACCACAGTCTCACACAGGCAGAGGGCCGAAGAGGGCTCCATGGAGGCTCTTTAACTGTTCTTCCAGAGTACATGAGTTCCCATGAGATAAGGTCAGATGTCTCTGTGGAACATAGGATCTTACAGTAAAGTAGGACAGGGTGATAATAAAGACAGTCCTGTGGAACTGAAAGGATGGATACCTGTTGTCAACATTTCCTTCACTGATGAAGAGCAGGCAATCTCGCAGCTCATTTCTGTGGTTGGTCATCAGCTGCAGCTCCTGGCTCAGCCTCTCCATTTCCTTCTTCACTTGTTTCTTGGTGAGGAGCATTGGCTGGGATGATGGCTCTGTAGCAGCCTCTGTGTGTAGATGAACTCAAGTGGAATTAAATTGTGACATAGGAAAAGGCATAGAGAAGGGACAGACTACCCAGAGGACAGATAAAGAAAGGTCATGTTTGAACCCAGTGACAATATATCAATTGTGCCCCAGGTTCAGATGCCCTGTTTGTGGATCTCAGCTCTCACAACACTCTCTAGAGATGTGGTTAAGTAAGCAGGTAGGGAATTCCTCTACCTCCCTAGACGTTTCAGGTGAATACAAAGATCGCCTTTCAGGATTAATTACATTGGTACAGAATGCAACATGTGCCAGAGTCCTGAATCCTGCCTGTGCTTTCAGATGCCAGGAGAAATGACAAAGTCCACAAGCACTCAGGTGCTGTGAGGATCGCAGTCTTCCTGCCTGTTCATTCCAGGCCAATCGATATAGATAGAAAAACCATGCAGGAATTTGACGTGCTCAAAATCCCCACCAAGTCACCCCACCACACTGACAGCCCAGAAACATGGGACCTAATATTTAGGAGCTTATTGCTGCCCTGGTCACATGATCTGACACTTGTTATGCTACACTGGAGTAATGCTTGCCATACTCAACTGCTAATTCAACCCTATGGATGCCACTGTCAGGGGAAGATAGTTACAGGAGTTCTGTACAGTCCAGGGACATAATTTCTTAGGCAGGTGCACTTTTCCCTGCATGTGACTAGTGTCAGGAATTCATTGCCCCTAAAGGAACCAGCTGACACTGAAGTTCAGTGACCCCTGCCCTAAGCTGGAAGCACCCTTCCCTGCTTGTCCACTGCTAGACTCCTCTTCCGACATTACAAATCCAAAACCCAGTAAGGTAAAAACTAGATTCTCCCTGTACAATACACTTCTTTTTACAGGTCCTGGCTTAGAGAGAGACAAACCTCTGTCAGAGAATCATGAACCAACAGTAATTATGAGAAGCAAGGATGTTCATTTGCTTCTCAGAGGCGCCAGAACCTCTACCCCTTTACTGGAAATCCCAGCTCAAGCCCACATCCTCCAGGAACCTCCCCATCTCCTCCGAGCACTTACTGTGCCTAGGCCAGGACCATTTATTTGTTTTGTTTGTTTTATTTTGAGACCTAACGGCAGCTTCTTTCTGCCTCTCTCTGGCCGCTGGCTTTTCTCCGTTTTCCCTTCCAAACAGAGACCTCAGTCTTGACAACATGGCTTTTGATATAACCGCGAGGTACTGAAGGATTGCCCTAAATGGCAGTTGGTGTTGCTACAACACTCGTGACATCATGGAATGCCATGAGCTCTGCAGGATACCATAGAATGCCAGGGGAGGGGACTGTTGATGTCACGGGGAATAGCTTTTTCAGCCCTGATAATTATTTCTTCATAAATAAACCATAGTCTCAGGTTTCCCTTCCAAGATTCCCTCTTGGAATATGCGGTAAGACATTCAGCACCCCCTCCTTACAAATTCATAGTTTCCTTAGCTGGATTGGAAGCCCCATTGAATACTCCTTGTTGAGAACTGAGCTAGACTTTCTAAACATTGAAAAAGAATGTTTCATTCCTTCCTCATAATCCCTTTATTCATCAGGGTTAGAGAGCTGGATTCACAGAGATGGGGGAACATTACTGACTCAGAATTTCAGACTTGGAATCTGAGAACCAGCTCTACCCTGCATTCGTTGACTGAACTTGGATCATCACTTCCCTTCCCTTGTATACAACTCAAATGCACTGTCTCTGGAATGACTGTATCTGCTTTCGCCCAACATCTCAGCAGAAGTCAATCCAGGTCAGTTTTCTTGCAAGAGCAGTAAAAAGCAGGATAGACAGCCTATGAGAATCTGCATAGACATCAGGAATGCTGCACATGATCAGGAGATGATGAGTTTGCCACCTGCCTTCCTCAGCTTAGTGCCCTGTAGAAAAGATGACAATTGTGTCAGGGACAGGGATAACAGTGACCTCATCAGACCCCTTGGAGGCCTGCTGCCACTGACTTCCACAATGGATATGGATTCCTTCCTCTCCTGGCTCTCCCTGTCTCCCTCATTCTCATCCTCTCTCTCACTCTCTCACTCTCCTTGTCCCTCTCCCTCACCCTGTCCCTGCCTCCTCTCTCTGACCTTCTCTCTCTGTCTCTCGCTGTTTTTAGGAGACAGGGTACACTATGTTGCCCCAACTACACTGGAGCTGCCTGTGTGGACCAGGATCAGCTGGAAATCAGAGACCTGCCCATCACTGAATACTCCTTCTCCAGAGTGCTGGGGTTAAAGATTTTTGAGAGCAACACCCAGGTATAATTCATGTCTCAAAACTTCTAAGGATTTTTGCTAGGACTCTGACTCTATAAGGAGGAGCAGGGTGTAGATGCATTCTGTGTTGGTGCCAAAAAAAACTCCAGGAACAGAAAGCAAAAAAGCCAAACTAACCCAATAAACAGTGACGGGTATTGTTAGCCTAGCGTGCTCCCAGTTAGAGCAAGGGAACATTTCCAAGTATGATATGGGATAGACGCGGTGCCTAGGCTGTAAAGGGATGGTGCTGTCTTCATAGTTTCAGACAGCTCCTCAGTAGCCAAACCCTAGGGCACCCTCTAGCACTTGCAGACCTAGTGAGTAAATTGGACCTGCAAAACTTGTAAACCTATTCATGGTGAAACACTCAATTTTCTTCTCATTGAGAAAGTGTAACCTCCATTTTCATCCCATCTTGCAACAGGAATGTTGCCTCACATTAATTTGCTGGACCCCACTGAGAACTCCAGAGTTCACAGTGAAACCTGGACTGAGCCACACCTTAGCGTTTGGTATTTGCTTCTCCACTCCGCAGTGAAGTCATTTTGAGAGTTCATTGCAAGGAGGTATGCCTTTTTTATTATTTTATTTTACTTTATATAACAAAGTCCAATTAAATGAAAACAAACATTTATATACAATATTTGGGAATTTGGGCGTCGTTCTTTCCAAACTACTTCCTGCTGGTAAGGGGCGTTGTCATGGGGGATTCCAAGAAGATTCAGAAATCCTGGCTGTAGTCTGTAGGGCTGATTTGTCCAGCCGTTTGAATGTTGCATCACCTTGTACTCTGTTTCAGGGGGTCTGGCGTGATCAAACCACATTACTCTTGAAGAAATCCACATCTTTTCTTTTTCTGTGGAAACAAAAATAGAAATCCTTTTTCCCCAGTAACTTGTCCTTCAACTTAAATTTTGGAGTCAAAGCATTTTTTTAATTTAATTTTTTATATTACATGTCGATTCCAGTTCCCTCTCCCTCCCTCCCTCTCTCCCTCCATCCATCCCTCCCTCCTTCAGAAGTATGCCTTTTTTTTTTTTTTTTTTTTTTTTTTTTTTTTTGCTTACCACCCTCACTCCCTTATCCTCTTTTATTTCCAGAACACTCTGTAGAGATGTGGTTAACTTTTTAAACCTCGGGATTGCCCAGGTCAGGAGAGGCATTCTAGTTCTTGAAAGGTCATTGTGTGTAAAGAGTTCAGATGAGTTTACTGGACAGAGATAAATCAGTGTCACATTTTTACACCTTCATGTCTTGGGGATTACCAAGCTGTATTAACCCCTAGGCTTCTTAAATTTTGAATGGATTCATTCCACTGGATTTCGTTGATTGTACTTATGCTATGATGATAATTCTCTTTTAGTTCTAACTGAAACTAGCTTATGTATCCTATCATTCATATTGAAACAGAATGACGATGCCAACCATGCCATTTCCTGTTCATATTGGTTGTTTCTCTTTGGCATCTCTTAAAGTTCAACGTTTTCTTTGGGAAACAGTACAAATGTTATTTTGCTTTGTTTTCTGTGTGAATAACCTACAGACCCATTGCCTGGGATTTCTTGTTTGTTTGACTTCTCTTTTCTTGAAATCTAGCTTAGTTTTCCTGAAGAAGCCACAGGAAAGTCTTCTTAAGTCAAAGGAATCCAGGATCCACAATTGGTTTGCTTAATTTTCCTTTCCTGGGTTTGTGTGGGATGGGACAGGAGGTTGACAGAAGTTGGAAATTAAAAGGTGAGTTACATAGTTGCCTACAAATTCCATAGAGCAGCACACCAGTTGATTTCCTTCCCTGGACTGTGATAACATGTAACAACACATGGTTTTGTTTTAGGGTTTATTATAATTAACTTTCTGCACTGAATAGAAACAGTATGTAGTGTAAATGATCTTTCCTAGATATTTTCCTTTTTAAGGAGAAAAATGGCAAGTATTTTACTATATACTGTTTTTGGTAGAAAAGTCTCTACATACTTGTGTAGGCTGGGTTTGGACTCAAGGCTTACATACCTGCCTAGGATTCCTTTGGGCTAGATTATAGGTTTCTAGCACTTTTCCAAGCGTGAAATACTCTTTAATTTGTTGATTTTTTTTTTCTTGAATATAAATGGTGTTCAGATGGTACAATGTGAACATCCAAAACAGAAAGTCGGTTACACTCTGTTGCTCACACTAGCCCAGGTTGAGATTATTAAACTCACGAATAAATAATAGGTTCTCTCAGTCTTTTGTTATGAAGTTAGAAGGGAAAATTTTTAGAAGAAATGTACTTTTGTACTTGCATAAATTTGAATTCAGACCCTTACTTTTTCTTTGTCCTGTCTGAAGACTTGAGCATCTTAGTTAACCTCTGAGCTCTTTTTGATTGTTTCCTTAATTTTATTTTTAATTTCATGTAACAGTTAATAGCATTGTATGTTTTTAGAAATTCATCAAACAGTAAGGAATTCAGTAAACTGTTGGTATGGTGTAGGTGACTGCTTCTCGGTGGCATAAATGATAATTTTGATGCATGATACATGGCTTTTAAAAGTTTTTTGAAAATGATGTTTCTGTCCATATGATGACTCAGTCAATAGAGACCCTTGCCCCCAAGACTGATGACCCAAGTTCAGCCTCCAGAACCGCACATATAGAAGTAGAGAATCAACCCCTGAATGCTGTCCTTTGACCTCTACATTCACACTGTGACAGTGATTCCCCATGTTAAACTCACACATGAATATTAGAATCTCAAAAGAATTCATTTGGACAGAAGGATGATGGAAAAGATACTGTTTCATCACCTGCCAGTTGTCTTCTTGGTTGGACTCCAGTGGCACAGTGGCATAGTGTTTCTCACTTGAGACCACAAATACAATAATTATATACTGTATTCTAGAGGCTACTAAATATAATTTTAGCCTCTGTCTTTTGGCATTCTAATTATTCACCTGGATGACACGTTGTTTGTATTATGTAGGATTTCAGTTCAGTTTTAATGAGATTAGAAAATTGATGTGTTGTAAAACCCTTTTAAATTTTATACTTTCATTGAGGGTCTAATTTATATGCACACAATTCAGTGGTTTGTGCATATAGTTAAATGGTAGATCATTTGCCTATTGGACCAAAGCCCTAGGTTTGATACCTCCCTCCAAAACACATAAGCGCATCTGTACATATCCACACAGTAAGCTTGGCATCTTGGTGATTTTAGCAAATATTAAATTGGATAGTCATTATTCCATACTGCGAGTACATTGATTGAGCTCAAAATTCCTCTCTCTTGTCATCCCTTCTCCCTTTCAGTCACTAACATGACTTCTAGCACTGAAGCATTGCCTTCAATAAAGTAGCATATAGATTAAAATAGGAAGGTAATAGGTAGGCTCCTAGGTCTGGAATTTGACCTCTCCCTCTTAACATAATGTTATTGAGATCTGTCCAGTTTGATGTAGTCAATGGACCATTCCTTAGGAGAATTGTATTATATGGATATATGAATGGTTATTTATGTTAATCAGAGCCTATCATGAGTTAAGGTGCAGTTAAAAAGGCTTACTGTGTGTAGATATATGTTTGGAGTACCAAGATTACTCAGCATGTAAAGGCAATTTTTACCAAGTCTGATTACTTGAGTTTGATAACATAGATCCATATTGTGGTGTGAGAGAACCATCTGCCTCAAGATGTTCTCTGTGCTCTACACATGCACAAAGGCTTGAGGGTACATACACATACTCAAACAAACACACACACATGCACATATCATGTGATATAATTTTCTTTTTTTACCTTTTTTTATAAATTTTTATATAAATGTGAAACCCACTCCTTCTGCTTCTCCTGCTTCAGCATGTCCACCTTCCTTTTCAGTTGATTCTTATCCATCAGGATTCGGCTGTGCAGACCTCTGGAGACACATGTTCAGATGAGAATTTGTGCTGATGTATTTCTCCTGTTATGAATTTGAAATAACTTTCTTTGTCTCTTTTGACTGATTTTGCTTTGAAATCCAACTTGTTAAGTATTAGGATAGCTACAACTGCCTGTTTCTTGGGTACATTTGATTGGAAGATCATTTCCCAACCCTTTATCCTGAGGTAATTTCTGTTTTTGAAACTTAGATGTTTTTGTTTTATCTTGGAGAAAGATATATTCTGTCTTTATATCTATTTTGTTAGCCTGTGTCTTTTTATTGGCTGGTTAAGACCATTAATGTTGGGGGGAAGTAAGCACCATTGTATGTTAATTCTTCTTTGATTTAGATTTGCTGTTGGTGGTGGTATTGTGAATACAATTTCACTGCCTTATGCTTGGGGTTCTTGTGAAGTAGGATTATCTAAGGCCTATGTCTTTGTGAGCTTAGTTAACTTCCTTGGGGTGGAGTTTTCCTTTCAGATCTTTTTGTAGGGCTGTATTTGTAGATACTTATTGTGAAAAAAATGGTTTGTTATTGAATATCTTGTTTTTTCCATATGGAATGAATGATAGTTTTACTGGGTATAATAGCCAGGTCTGGAATCCATGGAATATTAATACTTGCAGAACATCTATCCAAAACCTTCTGTCCTTGTGGGTTTCCATAGAAAAGTCAGGTGTAATTTTGATAGGTTTGCCTTTATATTTTACCTAGCCTTTTTCTTTTGCTGCTCTTCACATTCTTTCTGCATACTCTATGTTGGGTGTTTTAATATTATGTGTCAAGGGGTATTTATTTAATCTTTGGTCCAGTCTATTTGGTGTTCGGTATGCTTCTTGTACTTTGACAGGCATGTCCTTTGAGTTAAAAAAGTTTCCTTCAATGATTTTGTTGAATATGTTTTCTCTACCTTTGAGCTCAGCCTCTTCACCTCTTCTATGCTTATTATTCTTAGTTTTGTCTTTTATATGGTGTCCCACAATTCCTGGATGTTTTGTGTTAAGGATTTCTTGGATTTAAAATTTTCTTTGGCCAATAAATGTATTTCATTTAGTTTATTTTCAGTGCCTGAGACCCTTTCGTAGATTTCCTTTATTCCGTTGTGTATGCTTGCATCTGTAGTTCCTGAACTTTTGCCCAGTTTTTCTATTTCCAACATTTCCTAGTTTGTGTTTGTTTCATTGTCTCTATTTCAGTGTTTTAGTCTGGAATTATTTCCTTCACCTGACTGATTGTTGTTTCTTGCCTTTCCTTACTTCCTTTAAGAGATTTGTTCATTTCTTCCAATATTTTTTTGATTGTTTTTTCTTCTATATTCTATGGGATTTTGTCATATCATCTTTGATAGCCTCTATCATTTTGATGATGTCATTTTTAAGTCTTTCTCTTCTATCTCATCAGTTTTGGTGTGTTCAGGTCTAGTTGTTGTACAGTCCTTAGATTCTTGTGGTGTCATGTTTGCCTTTCCATTGTTAGGTGTTTTCTTCTATTGCTGTCATTCCTTTACTTCTTCCAGTGGGTGCATTTGGAGGCTATTTTTTTCCCTACATTACTTTCCCGGTGGGTGTAGATGGGTCAGGGGTTCGATGTCTGTAGTTCTGGGTGGGCCAACCAGTCTAGGAAGTTGCTCTTCCTGCAGATACCAGGTGATAGGGTCAAGGTCAGGCACAAGGGGACTCAGGGTGGTCTTTTGTGGGTAGGTGTCTCTAGTGTGTCAGAGCAGATCCACGAAGTTCACCTGAGTTTGAGGGGTTGTTGGACCCACACTCTGGCCCAGTGTTCAACCAGAGCATTGGAGTAGTGGATTCAGTAGGGTACAGTGCATGGAGAATGCAAGTTCTGGATGGGGTAGTTAGTGGATAAGAGTATTAGGAGTGTTCTCCCTGGTGATAGGATATAGGGAGGAGAGAGATTCGAGGCTAACCCAGGGAGTTCCCATGGAAGTGTGTGTGGGGGGGGATTCAAACAGACCTACCTCCAACTGCGGCCTGGTGCTCTGGCAGAGGCAGCAATGGGGGTGAAAGATCAAGCAGCAGGTTTCAGTGTGGTCCTCGAAGGCCCGATATTGAGGGTCAAAGATCAGGTAGGTGGAGGAAATTCAGGGTGCTTTTCCAGCAGAAGCCCAGGATTGGGGTGAAAGAACAGGCAAGCAGGGACTCAGGGTGGTCTGTAGTGGATAGACAAGTGTCCTCCAATCTTATTTTATATACCAACCACAGCTCCCTCTCCATCCCATCCTCCCATCTGCCCAGAAAACCCCCATCATATTGTCCAACCACACTTCAGTGAGGTGAGACCTCCCATGGGAGATCATCAAAAGCCTAATGTGACCTACTTTTAATTGAGTTAGCCACATTGTATTTTTTTTTTTTTTTACTTACAATAACAAAAAATGACCATGAGCATGTAGAAACCTTTTAGTTCTTGGAGCTGTACTTGGCCACACTGACAAACAGCATACATGTTGACTAAGATTTAGAGGAGGTAGTCAGTGGAAGAGCCACCAGGTTTAGTAGTAGGGAGGTCTGGGGTCCAGACTCCAAGTGAGGTGCTGAGCAACATTTTAAGTGTAAAGTATGTCAGAGGAAGTGGAGACACAGATTGAAGTTTGGGGGATGGAGAAAGGTGATGGGAAATCCATTCATGATGATTCATACTTTTAATCCAAGGCCTCAAGAGGTAGAAGCAGCAGATCTCTCTTGAGTTGAATGACAGCTTGTTTTCTATAATAAATTCCAAGTCAATCACATCTAGACAGTGAACCCTGTCTTTAGAACCACATCAAGGTGAAGTGAAAGAAAAATTGGCAAGGTTAGAATGGGAGAAGCCCCTGCACAAACCACAATATAGCTGTTTGAAACCAAGAACACACTACCCATACATTTACAGCCTAGGCACAGTCTCAACCTCACACCTTACTTGGAAATGTTCCCTGGCTGTATGCATGGGGCATTCTAGGCCAACAAGGGATGTCATTATTGTTGGTTTAGTTTTGCATTTTTGTTCTCTGTTCTGGAGTTTTCTTTGGCGTCAACATAGAATTCATGTACCTCCTGCTTGTCCCTGCAGAGTCAAAGCCTTTGAAAAAGGCCTTAAGACATGAATTACACCTTGTTGGTGATTTCACAAAACTTTAACCCCAGAACTCAGGAGGAAGAGTGTTTAGTGATGGGCAGATCTCTGATTTCCAGGTGATCCCTGTCTATACAGATAGTTCCAGGAGAGTTTGGACTACATAGAAAACCCTGTCTCCTAAAACCAGAGTGAAAACGAGAGGAAGGGCCAGAGTGAGGAGGCAGGGACAGAATGAAGGAGAGAAGTAGACTGAGAAAGCAAGATAGAGGATAGGGATTATGGAGATAGTGCGAGCCAGGAGAGGAAGGCATTCCCATGCATTCTGGAAATTAGTTGCAGTCTGATGAGGACAATTTTGTACATGACCCCGTGTTTCCATCACTGTTGTCATCTTTTCTACAGGGCAGGAAGCTTAGGAGGGCAGGTGGTAAACTCGCCATCTCTCAATCATGTGTATGATTCCTGAGTCCTAAGCAGACTCTCAAAGGCAATCTTGCTTTGTACTCCAGTTGCAGAAAGCTGACCTTAATAGACTTCTATTGAGTTTTTGGCTGAAAGCAGACACAACCATTCCAGGGACAGTGCTCCTCGGATGTCCCCATAGTATGCATGGAAAAGAAAGTTCAGCCAGGTGATACTGAGTAGAGCTGGTCCTCAGAACCCTAGTCTGAAATTCTGAATCATTGATATCCCCCCTATTCTTGGAACTCAGTTTTCTGTCATTGATGCTGATTGATGTCTTGTATGTCTGCTTGCATCGTAATGGGAATTCCAATGAACATCAAGTAATTGCACAAGGCCAACAGAAATCCAACATGACACAGGAAGCCCCAGTTTATAATACAAATGAATTCCACATCCCTCTTTTAACAATGTTAATTGTAGGAATTCACCATTCCTGACCTTAGCTCCTTCTGCTGCCTCTTGCTGAATAGAGGGATATTATATCTCAGCATTATTTGTAACAGCCTGAAACTGGAAGCAACCTGAATGCTCCTCAACTGAAGAAGGAATGGAGAAAATGTGGTACATTTACAGCATGGAGTATCTCTAAAGGGAAATAAAACAATGGATTCTTGAAATGTGTAGGCAAATGGATAGAACTAAAAGAAACCATCTTGAATGAAGCAACCCAGTCACAAAAATACAAACAAGGTATGTACTCACTCAGGTATGGATTTTAGACAAAGAGTAAAGGATTACCAGTCTTCTACCCACAGTGCCAGAATATGTAGGAAATAAAGAGGACCCGAAGAGAGACATACATTCTCCCAGGGAGATGGGGAAAGTAAAAAGATCTCCTGAGCAAACTGCTAGGAAAAGAGGAAGGGAAAGAGAGTTGGAAGAAAGAGAAAGTAAGAAGAGGAGGGGAGAGGGGGGAATGAGGGAGTCAGGGAAGAATAGAGGAGAGCATGTAAAGACTCACCATCAAAAACAAAGCTATCATAGATTTAAAGAGATACCAGGAATTAGGGAAATGTCCAAAGATCTACCATGATGATACTCACTAACAATCTGAACAATATTGGAGAGGCTACCTTAAATTTCCTTTCCTGATAATGATATTGATGACTACCATACATGCTATCCTAGATGCTTTATCCAGTATGTGATGTAAGTAGAAGCAGACACCCACAGATAAATAAATACTGAGCTTAACTCCTGCAATCTATGTACAGAGGGAGTAGTAATCAAGAAAGGGGTAAAGACCAGGCTAGAGAACGCACAGAAACAGATGACCTGAACGAGGGGGAACTAATGATCCCCAGACAGATAGCTGGGGAATCAGCATAGAATGACCCAGACACCCCACCGCCATGTGGGTTTTAGTTAGGAGGACTGAACAGTCTATGGGGCCTTTGATAGAAGTCAGTATTTGTCCCTAGTATAGGAATGGACTTTAAGAGCCCATTCCACATAGATAAATACTTTCTCAGCCTAGACACATGGGGTGTCTCCAAATGATATGACAGATTTTGAAGACTTCCCATGGTGGCCTCATCCTCCCTGGGGAATAGGAAGGGGAATGGGATGTGGGTGGGTGATTGGGCAGAAAGAGAATGGGATGGGGGTGGGTGATTGGGGAAACAGAGGAGGAGGGGAGGGTGCAAGAACTGGGATTGATGTGTAAAACAAGCTTGTTTTAAATATAAATTTAAAAATTATCATAAAACTTTATAAAAATGAAGGACTATGCTCCCTTGGACAGAGGCATGGTTGACTTTTATGGTGCACTGTTTCAGACAAAGAACATGCACTCAGCAGGAGCTCCTTAGATGGAGAAATTGGAGTCTGCTTGTTCCCCAAATTTCATGGTAAAGGTGGCTGCACAGACTGCTCTGTACCAATTCCCTCTCACTTTGTCCCTGCAAAGGAGCCAGTCCCGGATCTCAATCTTCAGTAGTCTACATTTTTTACTGACTTATTCATGGAAATATATATTACTCTTATTTATTTGTTCCCTCTAAGATATGTATGTTTTTGGTTTTTGGTTTTTGTTTTTTGTTATTATTAGTATTTTTTTTTTTTGGTTTGTTTGTGTGTGTGTTTGTGTGTGTGTGATTTGACTTTGAACCAAAAGAAGTAGTACCAAGAAAATCAACTTCAAAATATTTCTGGAAAAGCATCTAAAATATGAAGGCCAGAGTGAGATGGGTAGGCCCTGGATAGTCACTGGCTAGTCACTGTCTATTTGACTTTAACTGCCTTAAAAGAACACAACATAGAAACCTCTAATTTCCTAGTATTATGATCACTCTTTTTGAAGGCTCTCTAACCTTTAACTCACAAGTGAAGACTGTACAGCATTATTAACAGACCTGAGGAAAAAGAGGAGTGGTCCCTCTAAAGTCCTTTAAGGGCAGAGATCCTGGTCAGGTTAGCTCTTATTCACAGCAGCACATCTACATCCAGTTCTGTTTCAGCTGGGCCTTGGGCAGTGTACCTGCTACTCATTTGAGAGGAATGTCCATCAATTATTCCCTGAAATGGATGCTAAATAAAGGGGTGTCAGCCATAGCCAATAGCAAACCAGGATTGGAATGGGTCATCTTGAATTAATCATTGGTGAAGGAACTGTAGCATTTCTCATGGTTTCTGTCTACCCCTTGATGGGATCAGTGGGGTTTGGCCAGAGACCCCGATACTTCATACTGTGACAGCACAAGGGAAGTCAGTATTTTTATAGGCACAGTTCTATGCTAACAGCATTGGATACTACAGACTACTACTTACAAATGGTCTCTCTGAGGACCTGAGGAAAGAAAAAAGGAATGTCCTTAGATCAGAAAGATCACCTCACTTTCTTCTCCTCTTCCATAAGATGAAAGAGTGGAATGGGAATGGCAAGTGCTTTTCATTAGAAAGAACTGGAAGGTGAGTTCCTTTTAGATAGGGTTGGTTGCTCTTTTATTTTTTTGAGTGAGGGTCTCATGTCTCCAAAGCTGTCCTTACACTGGCTTAGCAGGTTCACCTTGAGCTGAGAACATACTGCTTCCACTTCAAAATTGGGTTTACCAAGGTCTGAAATGAAGGTATTATTCAGTGAACCCAGGGCTTGTACAAGCTATGT
The DNA here is from genome assembly GCF_943737965.1 of Phodopus roborovskii. Lineage (NCBI taxonomy): Eukaryota > Metazoa > Chordata > Mammalia > Rodentia > Cricetidae > Phodopus > Phodopus roborovskii. The sequence goes on along the minus strand of NW_026126812.1, from coordinate 29,264 downwards.
AATCATTCCACATCCTGAGGCATATCTACAGCTATTATTTTGTTTTTCCAGAGTCCTTTCTTTTTCCTGATGAGAAAGAATCTCACTGTGAATCACAGTACTTTGTTGTCTAATGCAGAGTGCACAGCCCCATACTCAGCCTAAGGGCTTGCTCTCTTGATGGATCCACTATTTCTGACCCCAACTAATAATTTGAACAGCAGTGCAAAGGCAACCATAAATGCCCTTCCCTGATAATGAGATCAACGATTAACTTATCCACCATCATGCAGCCCTCATCTAGTAGCTGATGGAAACTGAAGTAGACACCCATAAGTAAACACTGTGCCAAACTGGAATATAGATGCAGAGTGGCAGGACAAGCCCAGGCTGCAGAAACCCATAGAGTCAGCTGACTTGAACAAGGAGGAGATAATGGGCCCCAAGTCTTACAGCAGGGAATTCAGCATGGGACTGACTCAGATCCCCTGAATATGGGTCTCAGCTAGAAGGCTTGAGCAGTCTAAGGGACCTCAGACAGTGGAACTAGGATGTATTCCTGGTGCACAAAAGGACTTTGGGGTTACATCCCCCATGAAGGGATATTCTCTTAACCTAGAGACAGGAGAGAAGTCCTATTCCCAACTCCAAATGACTTGAAAGATTTTTATGACCCCTCCTGGAGGGCATCACCCTACATGAGGAGTGGGGGGGTGGGAGGGGAGGGTGGTTGGTGGACATGGGAGGTGGGTGATAGGGAAAGAGGGAGGGAGAGAGGGAACAGGGATAGATATGTAAAACAAAAATGAATTAATTAAAAAAATGGTAAGGCCTTGGGTCTTAGGGGATGGAGATTTACTGTGTTAAAAAAACAAAAACAAAAACAAAAAAACAGTGCAGTTATTTGCACTGTAAATGGAAAGTCAGTTAGCCCAGGGCTTCTGCAGCTAAGACCCAGGCTTTAGATTTCTGCAGGATGTGGAAGGTGTATGTATTCATCTTGGGTCTTTTGTCCTCTTTTGGAGGGTATTTGCCCAAGACTTCCTGATATTTCCCCTTACCACGGTGTGTTAAGGACAGTGAGGGGAATCCACTTTCTATTGAAAGGACTTGGATCCTTTTTGGGTATAGGGGTGTTCCTTAGTAGTTTGATTATTTGAAGAAGTAGATCATCTCCCATTTTAACCTCCTGAGTGCAATTGCCATGGCTGTATCAGAATCAGGCTATATCTTTCTGGAAACATTAGTCCATTTGAGCAGGTAGTTCCTAGAGTCACAGGTGGCAGGAGGAAGCTGGCAGGATCTTATTATTCAGTGTGTGTCTCCAGCGATCTGCACAGCCGACTCCTGATGGAAAAGGCTCAGCTGAAAGGAAGATAGACATGCTGAAGCAGGAAAATAAGGAACTACAAGAGGAGTGGGTGCTGCTGAAACACCACTTGGAGGACTTGAACTTGATCTATACAAACCAAGAAGAGATCAGTGACCTAAAACTCCAGCAACAACAGGTAGGGGATAGGATGATGGTACAGGTGAAGCTTGGCACGATTTGGACATTAGACTGCCTGTACTTTCACACATTCTGCTATACATCCATGCTCCTTGCAAGTCACCTATTCATGACATCCATGTATTCAATTCAGTTTTTATATACAATTACTTCAGAGAAGTCAGCCTCTTATGAAAAAGAATTACAGGCAAACCATTCCTGTAGCTCTGCATGAAGTCTCAGTTAAGTGAAGAAGATAGGTCAGTAACATAACACACATGTCCTTGTCATTATGATAGTTAGGATTCTTCTTCTTCTTCTTCTTCTTCTTCTTCTTCTTCTTCTTCTTCTTCTTCTTCTTCTTTTTCTTCTTCAAGACAGGGTTAGTCTATCTGTTTTGGAACTCACTTCGTAAACCAGGCTGCCCTCAAGTTCACAGATATCTGCCTGCCCCTGCCTCCAGATGCTAGGTTTAATGGCATAATCCATCACAGCCCCAGGATAGTTAGGATTCTAAGCACAGAGTTCTGAGTGGGTGAGTTCTGGACCATGGGGATCATTTGCTTGGCAAGGATATTATAATATCACAGTGAGAAGCAGTTTACAAGGAGGAGAACATCATGCAATATGAAAATGTGCGCTTTTCAAAGTCAATGATTTGGGTGGCATGTGGCTTTCTCCTCTCTTCCTGCTTCCTAATGTGTTCTCTCCATTTTGCCAAGCTCTTGCTTCAAAGTGACAGAAGTCTCAGTAGTAGTGATCAGCCCTGTTATCCATAAGTGGTGCTGGATATTTCTCCAATGTAGGAGAGTATAGTATGGGATTGATTGGGTTTTCATCTGGGAGCTTTAGAGAGGCTCATGTTGGAAGGGTGGGATTTGGACCATTTGGGGAAAAATTCTCTCATTATCTCAATATAATCTTGCCAAGAAAATGTACATAGATTTCTATAGAATGATTAGTACCCAGGGACTGACAACAGCTGAGTTGAGAAATTATTCTAAAAGTGTTGGTATGGTTTGTCTAAACTCAACAGCCAACTTGTCATGATATTTCTTTCTGCTAGCTCTCTTTTCTCCTATTTCTCCTACTTTTTCTCAGATAGATAGATAGATAGATAGATAGATAGATAGATAGATACTGTAAGTGAGAGCAGTGGTGATATGGCAAGACTGTATATGTTTGTGTAGTATAATCCTGTGGGTGGTGTGGTACATGATGCATGTATGCATTGCTTTGTGGACTCCAGTGGAATTCATGCCAGCCTCCCTATTTAATTAGGAGTTCCTACTTCCATGAATGATGACTCTTTTACTAGCCATGCTGAGCAACAAGCTCTTGGGATCATTTGTATGTGTTTAAGTTTGTATGACTGTAAGTAACTCTCCTTAACAACACAATAGTCTACTAAACAGGAGCTTAAAAGATTGGAGGAAAGACTTGAGGTCCTACTGAAGCAGAAGGATATGGTGAATCAGACAAAGGAACTGTCAGAAAAGCTGCAACATCACGTTTATGACTCCCAGATGAGGTAAGAGACCTGACTGGAGAGAACATGTAGAACCTATAGTTTTTCCTGTACCTAGGATCTGTATCCTATACGGGCTTACTATCACATGGATGGGTGTAAGCCATTACCATGGAAAGTCAACCTCAGAGCATTCATACAGAAAAAAATGTTTGATTTCATTTTGTCTGTAGAATTGAGTCTCCCTTCCTGCCTTCTTACCTCTCCATGTTCTGAGCAGTAGTTTGTTGTAATGGCAGTGATTTGTATTTCTCAGTCTCCTCAGCTTTGGGAGTGAGTGTGTGCATCACCAGGCATGATGACTTTATTTTGAAACCTCCCCTATAGAGAAGAGATACTCAACTTTGCACATTGCTCTGTCATCCTGTGCAGATTGTTCTCTTGGTAGAGTGTCAAAAGGACTTTCCAGGTTGAAACGCGCTGGTGCCTCAGCTATAGTCAATATCAGAGACTTCTTTTTACTGTTCTCTCACTGTCTTACAAAGGGAGTCTGGATGTTGATTCTTAGATCTGGTACTAAGACCACCACAAGTTTCTGTTTGGTCCCTGCCTGGGCTAGGGTTCTTAGGAACACATCTCAGGAATTACTTCTCTAACATGACAGGATATATCTTGTGTGCTGTTCGTTTTCAAGGTGCTTACTGGATATGATAATTAAGATATGTTAAAGACCTTGTTCTGATTTCCATGATGCAGGGCAATAGTGTGTATATGTATAAAATAATGTTGTCAATCAATTCCTGTCATCTGTAACTTGTATATTACTCATATACCACGGACTATGGTATTAATATACTGTTGCTATTTACACAATGATATGCCTGAACTGTAGAAGTTCCTATTCATTTTAGTAGAAAGTAAAACACACAGTGCTTAGTTTAAGTCATGACATGTGTTTAGGTTTGGAAAAGTTACATATCCACCTACTCTGTGATCCTTATTCTTTGGGGGGTTCCACCAATGACATCTGTCAAAAGTTCAGTTTTGACTGTCCAGAAGAGCTGAAGTGGAGGAAGGCTTGACAGCTGACACAGCAGTTTCCCATCTGGCCTGAGTCTTAACTACTTTTCATTTCCAGGTCAACACAACTGCAGCCTGAGCTGGAACAAGACACAGCCCAGGATGAGAGCCACTTACAGAAGGAGATGCTACAGCAAGAGCCACCTGCAGAGCTACATCCACACCGAGTACTGAACACCTGAGATGCAAGAGTGGAATTGATGCACTCAGCTTGAAAGCCCTATTAACATTGGTGACTTCTTTATAAGTCCAGTCACAGGCTGCAGATCTATGCCTTTCAAACAGTAGCAAAGGAATGCTGCTCATCTCAATTTTTCCTTTAGTTTTTGCTTTTTTGATACAGTTTTGCTATTTTGATATTTTCTTGTTCCTGTTATGGTTTTTCATAATTTGTAAGAGAATGCTGTGCAGCTCAATTTTTCCTTTAGTTTTTGCTTTACATTTTTGTGTTTTTGTTATAGTTTTGTTATTTAGATGTTTTTTGTTCTTCTTATTGTTTTTCATGATTTGTTAAGACGATTCATTCATTTTTATTGATTGCCATTTTGAAGCCTCTTTGATAAAAATGTGTTTTTTGAATAAAAAAGCAATTTGCCTTTCTTCACACTTGACTCCATGCTCTTTATTCAGGTCTGGTGTCACACTCCTATATACCCAGAGATCACATGTACAGGTGAATCTCTGCAAGTTCAATGCAGCATGGGTGACATAGTTAGTTCCCTGATGGCCAGGATATACAAGTGATTGGTGGCCTTGAACATAGAGTACATAACATAGTTCACGGATACACACTTTATAATGAAGTCAGTATCCATTCTGTATCCACGCTGTTATGATTTTAGCTATTCCTAATATATGATACTCTTTAGACTTGCTGTCATGAGTTGGTCACAAGCACCAACTTAGTAAGAAATAGCAATATTGCTATATGTATTCTTGAGCAATAAATTCATTTAAAAAATTTCCTAAAGAAATGTGAAAATCCTGGGCTATCTCCTTCTGTTTTTCTTTCCATACAGCATCAGGTATAAACACAGAAGTCACCTGAGAAATAACATACATATATAAACATATATATGTAATTTTTTTCTTATTTTACATTTCGAGCCCAGTTCCCTTTCCCTCTCTCCCTCCCATGCCCCCAGACCCCCCCTCCAGGCTCATTCCCCCCTGACTACACAGGGAGGGTAATGCCTTCCAGCAGGGATCATCAAAATCTGTCAAGTCATTTGGAGTAGGCTCTGGGCCTTCTTTCCTGCCTCCAGTCTAAGGGAGTATCCCTCCATGGGGAATGTGCTCCCAAAGTCTTTTTGTGCACCAGGGAAAAAACTTGGTTTCACTGTCAGAGATAACTTAGACTGCCCAGGGCTTCTAACTGAAACCCATGCCCAGGGGGGTCTGAGTCGGTCCAATGCTGCTTTCCCAGCAATAAGTCTCATGGTCCATGAGTTCCCCTTTGTTCAGATCAGCTCTCTGTCTGTGTTTCTGAAGCCTGGCCGCCTTGACCCATCTTCTTATCTCTCCTCCCTCTCTGCAACTGGATTCCAAGAGTTTGGCTCAGTGTTTAGCTTGAAAGTTATCAATATCATTATCCGGGAAGGGAATTTAAGGTAGGCTCTCCGCTGTTGCTCAGATTGTTAGATGGTGTCATCCATGTAGGTCTCTAGACATTTCTGTAGAGTCAGTTTTCTCTTCAAACCTCTAATGGCTCCCTTTATTTTGGTGTCCTTTCTTTGCTCTTGTCTATTCCTCCCCTGACTCAATCTTCCAGGTCCCTCATGTTCTCCTCACCTCCCCTACTCTTTATCCTAACTCCCATTCCACTCACTGTCCACACACTCCCAATATGCTCAGGATATCCTGTTCCTTTCCCCTTCTGTGAGGGACCTTGTATGAATCTCTTAGGTTCCTCCTTATATCCTAGTTTCTCTGGTGGTGAGAACTATATGCTGGTAATCCTTTGTTTTATGTCTGAAATCCATATATGAGTGAGTACATACCATGTTCCTCTTTTAGAGCCTGATTTCCTCACACAGTATGTTTTCTTCAAGTTCTATCCCATTGCCTGCAAATTTCAAGATTCCATTGTTTTTCTGATGAATACTATTCTATTACAAATAATGTTTTTATAAATATAGTTGAACAGATGGATTTGTTGCATGGAAATGTATCATTTGGATATATGCGTAAGAGTGTAATTGCAGCGTTCTGTGCTAGACTGATTCCCATTTTCCTAAGGAACCTCCATACTGATCTGCAAAGTGGCTGTACAAGTTTTCAGTCTCACCAGCTGTCAGGAGTTTTCCCCTTTCTCTACATTCTCTCTAGCAGAAAATGTCATTGGTGTTTCTAATTTTAGCCATTCTGGCAGGAGTAAGATAGTATCTCAGAGTTGTTTTGATTTGAATTTCTCTGATGGCTAAGGATGTTGATCACATTATTAAGTGTCTTTTAGCAATTTTGCTTTCCCCTATTGTGAATTCTTAATTCAGTTCTGTCCCCCTACATTTCAATAGGGTTATTCGTTGTTTGGGTGATTAGTTTTTTGAGTTGCTTGTGTATTTTGGACAAAAGCCTTCTGTCAGCTAGTGCATTGGTGGAGAACTATTCCCAGCCTGTGGGCTGACTTTTGGTCTTGTGGAACGTGTCCTTTGCCTAACAGAAGCTGTCTGTTTCAGGAAGACAACTTTGTTAATCTCAGTGTCTATGCTACTGGTGTTATGTTCAGTAAGTTGTCACTTTTGCCAATTTGTTCAAAGGTACCTCCCACTTTCTCTTCTAAGAGGTTCAGTGTGTGTTTGTTTATGTTGAGGTCTTTCATCCAGTAGGACTTAATTTTTGTACATGGTGATAGACATGGGTCTATCTCCACTCTTCTACACACCATCATCCAATTGTGCCAGCAACATTTGTTGAAGGTTTTTTCTCCATTGTAAAATTATACCTTTTTTTGTCAAAAATCATATGTTCAAGGTGCCAGTGTTAATATCAGCATATTTTATTGGATTCCATTCTTCTATCTTTTTTTTTTTGTTGTTGTTTTTTGTTTTGTTTTTGGGTTTTTTTTGTTTGTTTTGTTTTTTGCCAATGCAAGTCTTTAGCATGTCCAGTTTGATCACACATTTGCTAACATTATACTGGTTGGGATGTGTTTTGCTCAGGTTTTGGGACATTTTCATAATTAACTATCAGACTTTTCTTTGTTCTGAGAGGACACCCATAATCTCCCAACACACTTATATATGGTAATGCCTTGTGGATTCTCAACAATATCATTGTTCATATGAGGGGACTGATCATTTCTCATCATTGTCTTGTCCTAATTCCCTAGCAAACTTAATTTCTCACATTATTGATTATGGACCTAAAGAAGTGATGGATAATTTCCTGTGTTGTGTTTGGAATACAGTCTTCAACTTCCTATACATGAATTATTGAAATTGGTCTAATAGGGCAGACAGAGATCTCAGGCCTTGTAAGGGGGAGGTGCTGAAGGTCTTCCCTTATGTTTCTGGGAAAGATCTGGGAAAAGAAGTGTGACTACCAGTATATTGCAGAGGAGCTAGTTTGTAGGTAAGTTACTGCTTCTAGAGGTGATCCTCATAAACCCTTTGCTAGATATTCTAATGCATCCTAGAGAGACCTTGTTATTGTCTGTGGTGTCACAGGTGTTGTGGCAACACCAAATGCCTGTCGGTTGTTCTTTCTGTGCCCATAGACAAGCTGTCAAGGCTGAGAAGGCTGATTGGGAGAGAGAATAAAGAACAAGGAAAGATTAGAGAGAGGCAGAAGGAAGCTCACCATCAGTCTCTGGATAAAGCTTGGAGAAATAAATGGCTCAGGGGAAGGTGCAGTGACTTCTGGATAGGCATGGGGAGCTTTTGGAGGTGTGTAGATTGAGCTGACCTTCTGTTGGTGGAGTTCAGCCTCTGGGAGCTTTGGGGAAGCAATACACCTATCCTGCTTCTCTGGGTTTAAAAAGAGAACACCTGGAGTTGATGGTTTCTGATATTTAGTTTAGGAAAGCTATGAATTGTGTAGTCTGCAGCTGCATTGCTGTGAGCTCTTTCATTTTAGTCCTAGTGGCAAAAAAGTGTAGGAGAAACAACATATTTACCAGTGATATCTCTCTTTCTTGATAGAGAATTGATGCACTTCATCCTCACTGGATTCCTACAGTTTCCATGGTAATATGCCAATAGGAAAGGAGGCAACTCCTCTGGCCATTCTCCAATGTCTCAGAGATTCAGATGCTTTTGTCCTTGACAAATGTGATCAGGACTTTGTGCTGCTAAGCTCTAGGGACAACAGGACTTACCTGCATCACATCAGATATGAGCTGAAACTGTCCTCCATTTCTATATGGCTGGGAGAACTTATTGTTGGGAGCCAGCAGTCTGCTGACTCTGCCCCCTGATATGGGTCGGATGCTCATGGTCATGTATTATCTACTCTATGTCATGGCTTACCTGGCTGCTCAAGCTTTACCTGGCTTCCAGGGGACTCAGTTACACATGCTCAAGTTTCCCTTTTAAAGCAGGCATGCCAAGCACACCTCTCTTTTGCTCTAGCTCTTGCTCTTTCTCTCTCTCTCTCTATCTCTCTCTCTCTCTCGTGCTCTAGGTCTTTCTCTCTTGCTCTGTCTCTCAATTGCTCTGCCCCCCTTCTCTTTTTCTCTCTTTCTCTCCTGCTTTCGTTTAGCCACCAGCTACCCCCCTTTCTCTCCCCTCTATTAATGAACTCCAAGTGGGAGCTGAGTATCATGTTTGTGTTTCATAGGCAATAGCTACAGCAAAAGAACAACATTGGTGATAAAACCCAGTCAGGTTCTCCTTGAGGACTTGGTGACCCTCTGCTGGTGGGCGGTCAGCCAGGGACACTCGGGGACCCTGATTAGGAACCACTTCCATTCACCCATTAACTGGAAATAACATCCCATACCAGCTTCAATTAGGTAAGGTGCCTTTTTTTTTTTTTAACCCATTTCCTTAAAGTCGGGTAAATTCCTCACGGGTAAATGGGTGAATGAAATACTGTCCTCCCAGGGTGGTATATCTGATTCCAGCTTCAAGCCTCTCTGCTCTCAGACTTCTGAGTCGTCTGGCCTCTGTTGGCCCTGGCAACATTTTTGGGCTGAGGAGCTTCAAATAATGCTCTGCCATTCTCTGCCATTCTTGCTTTTTATGTAGCCACACTCTTGAGCTGATGAGTTCCAAGACTGATTGGTCTATTCTCACTTCACCCATGGGGAATAAGATAACCAAGGAAATACCCCTACCACTCCAATGGGATGCCTAATTTAAAATTTAAAAGCCTTTTCACTTAATGCTAATTGGTAAAGTACCCAGACTTATTTACCAATGTACTGAAAAATGGTCTAGATATCCCCTAGATAATAATTCAAATTGGCCAAAATTACTGTGAGTGAACAGGTAGATGGAAGGAATTTTTTCTACCTCTCTGCTAAACAATCTTTCCCTAGACTTGTTTCTACATTGTTCCCACCAAGCTAAAACTCTCCTGCCTGCTACAGCTGCAGACTGTTTCAGGGCAGGAACCTCCCTCCACCTAAAAGCATTCTGTTCCTTTAGGCATCTTATACTCCTGTTCAAATGTCTCACTCTCATTTGTCCTCTCTGCTGTTCTACTTATTTTTTTCTCTGTGCAGATGCCAGTGACTCACAGTGGGCTGGGCTGAGGCAGCATCTACTCAAGATACCCTGAGAGTTTTTCATTTTTCCCCCAAATGGGGTTTTCAGGTTTCATGCCCTAGCTCAGCTAATGTTGAGTGGTGCATTCGTTTCTCAGACCCACGGAGGGTCTCTCGGGATTTATATCCTAGCACTGGCCTTAGATTGGTACATATATTTCTCAGACATACAGATGTTTTTTGGATGTTTTACCCCTTGAACTCCGGTGTCCTGTTAGTTTCACAAATCTTTCTGCCTCACTCTTGGAGAGAAAAATGCCAACAAAATTATATCTCAAATCTTTATGACTTCTGCCAGCTGTTGGAAATGTGTTCATGGCAGCCGCCATCTTGACCACATATGTGTCCTAGCCTCATCTCCTCTACCCCCATGGTCCTTCCCTTTGCTCGACTAGCTGCCTAGGCAGAGGGAGAGTCTAGCCAGCTCCTGCCAACTACAGAACCTGTAATTCATTTACCTTTTGCCTTCTATTCTTTATCTTTAATTTCTCTTTTTTCACCGACTCTGTTACACATAGCATCACACTCTGGTTCTTCTCATTTTTACCCAGGCCTATTTAATATATCTGTACATGTGATTTAAATTTAATTTTATATGTAAATGTAAGCTAACTCTATACAACTTAAATTCAACTGTATTAAGTCTCAAATATTTCTAAATTCTTATGTGTCTTTATATGATGGTAAACATTTAAAGTTATAAAGGTCTATTTCAAACTAACAAAATATTTATGCCACCCAGTCCTTCCTGTTAGCTGTTTATTAAGGTTAAGCCTTTATCAAAGGGACTTTTTCTCTACCTCTTTGTCTTTTACGGGTGTTACATCTAAACTACTTCGTTAAAACCAGTTACAGTCAGGCTGGAGGGCTCTGAATAAAACATCACTCCACAGCTTCTCAGCTTGGATCCAGTTTTCCAGACAGATTAATTAATTCCTAGCCACCTATGTGTTTAAGGCAAGTAACTAAAGACAAATTTTGAATACTAAGGTACACTAAACTGTCAGACAGCTCTCAAATACTCAGAGATCTAGAGAATATGACATTTAAAATGTTTCATTAAAAAACTTTTATAACAGAGAGACAGGCCAGCTGCTGGCACCACCCATTTCCTCCAAGAAGACTGGTGCACACTGAAGTAACTCCACCCACAAAAGTGGCAACACTAGCCACTGAGAAATGCTGCCTTTCATCTCAAATGCTGCAAAGGGCTCTAGGGACCATGGACAAGAGGGCAGTGGAATCGACTTTCTCCACGTTGCTTGTGCCAACGGTAGGTAAAGTCTTCCAAAAGCTCCTAATCCACAGGTCTTGTGCCATCAGCCAAAGGCAGATGGCCTCAAAGCCTTTAACCTCAACAACTGTGGAGGACCTGGGGATGGCTGTCCATGCTGCCAGCTAGTAAGTCTCTGTTACTCTCTAATCATTCAGGTAAAACTTTATCCTTCTCAAGAACACTGATGCTTTTGATGATTGGTAGCTTTGCTAGCTTAAAGCAGCTGCTAAAGCTCCAACTATTACAAAAGAGATTTCACAAACAATTATTTTAAGGTTGCTACTGTTTATAGTCATAACATTAATCATAAAGTTATAATGAGCTGCCAAACAATTCTGACAGTACTAAACACCATACTATGCCATAATACGATCATAAATTTAACTATAAGCTCTCACAATTAAGGGGCTTTTCATTGTACTAAAAATCTGCCAGTTGTATGTGTTAATTCTTTAAGCCAAATCATTTTTAGCATGAGTATGCTGCAAATGTGTCATAATATTCATGTTTTCACAAACTCAAAGGATTCTTCTAAGTTCCGGGGAGCTGAATTAGACCCATCCAAACAGGTCAGGTTCACTCCAATTGAATATTCAACCTTTCCCTTGTCCCAGAACTCCCTTCCTTTATCTTACAATTCTTCCCTCAAGTACCAGGACCTAGAAAAAAAACTTTGTTTTCTAAACTTATCCTTGTCTTCTGTTCTGCTAACATCTTGCCAGGTCTCAAAAATATGCCAGAGTTCCATATAGTCAGGACTTCGATGAAACAACCAGCTACCCGGACGTGGCAGCACTCTCACCCCCAGCTTTCTTGTTTCCCCAAAGAAGATCACCAGATCACCACCCCAAGTCAGCAGGAAGCAGTCTTGAGAACTCCATGTCCTTATACCCTAACCTGCCATGCCCAACCCTCATCTTTTTAATAACAATAAGAGGTGGGAATTTTGGGAACCAGCAGCCAGCTGAACCCACACCCTTGTTGATGGGCTGAATGCTCATGGCAGTTTCTTATCTACTCTAATCATGACTTACATGGCTGCTCAAGCATTACCTGGTTGCCAAGTGACTCAGTTAAACATATGCAAGTTTCCCTTTTAGAGTAAGCATGCCCAGCATGCCTCTCTCTCTCTCTCTCTCTATCTCTCTCTCTCTCTCTCTCTCTCTCTCTATCTATCTATCTATCTATCCCTATCTCTATATCTATCTCTATCTCTATCTCTATCTCTTGCTCTTTTTCTCCCCTGCTTTCGCTTGGCCACCATCTACCTCCTTTTCTCTCACCTCTATCAATACACTCTACATGGGTGCTGAGTCTCATGTTTGTGTTTCTTAGGCAATAGCTGCAGTAAAAGAACAACACTTATGACTTCCAAGGTCATGTGGACTGCAATTGGGAGTGATGCTCATGAAATTCCACAATGCTTGGGAACAGATATAGAGCTCAATGATAGCTGCCCTGATGTTTGGAAGCTTCACCATCATTAGCGTTTTCTCTTCCTTGGGCTTATTCTTGGGACTCAGCATGGACGGTCCTGGTCTTATGTCATTCAATAATACAAAGAATTCATTTGTCTTCATCTATCTGCAGGACTGCTGAGGAGGCATTATTCCAACTCTCCACCTTCACTAAACAGGAGCAGCAGATGAAAAAGATGGACAAACTCACCATTCAGTTACATCATATGACGTGTGCAAGAAATGAGTTGTGTGGTATCCTGGCCAATTACACAAACAAGGATTTGAACAATAGGTAGTCATCATTCCCAGTGCTCTGCTGACGATCTTCACCCCATATTATCAACTCCATGTTTCCTGAGGAACAGGAAGCTGAAATTCTGGGGGGACATGATGCCTAAATTGATTTTCCTGAATGCATTTGAGATGCAACCCTTGAAGCCTGCATAGCAGTAAGATGGGAACACAGGCTGTTCTGCTTCTTCCAGATGAAATGCAGATCCTGTGGCCTGAATCACTTTCTGGATATAGGGACAAGAGTGTGAGCTCAAAACACATATTTTAAGAGGTCTTGATAGGTGTTGGCCTATGGCAGAGGCTAAGTGATGTGAGATTGTGGAGAGTCTTTGTGTGTGTGTTTATGTGTGTATGTATGTTCTGGTGATGAATTTACATTCTCACAATTTCCAGGTGATGTCACCTCTGATGCCTAGAAGGCCCACATTGAGCAACACACCTCCTGGACACTGTGCTAACCTTGAGGGGATACTGGAAAACCCTGTGGAATTCATAAAGCCATCCTGAATTTGGGACTGCTCCCTGGAAATGCTGGCTGTGGGCTGGGGTCCTCTGTGTAGCAATACGCATATAAGAATTAGAATCTCTCTTCTGAAGATAGGAGAAATATCATCATAGGTTTTTGTTTTGTCTAGATATGTGACACGGACTCCTGGGAAATTCTTACTGAGTTAATCTACAACTCTAGGCCCCCAGAGGGACCTCATGTAGTTCTGGCTCCTCTTTTTTAGACATCCTGACTCTTCTGGCCTGGTTTCAGGACAGGGAGTTGAATAAGCACCAGGAGTTCAAAGCAAATAAGTGCCTGGCTGTGACATTCATTGGACTGAGATAATCTATGACACATGGCATCAATGCTGCCTGTGCTCATGACAATCTTTTTTCTGGGGTCATACCATAACACAGACTGAATTTTGAGTTTCAGATGCTCAATATGGAGCACAATCAGGTGATGTCTGACCTTCAGAAATTGCCCATGGAGATGAGTGATGCCTTGTACAAATGCAACGTGCTGATTGAGGAAACTGAATCCTTCAGGTAAGGGCCTAATTTCCCATGGGAGGAACTGATTGTGCCACTCTTGATCTGAACCAAAGAGAAGGCTCTGGTTCTAGCCTTACTGCCTATTAGCAAGCATCCTACCTTGTGCCCCTTGGACTTGTGCCTTCTGTGCTCAGTTTTCCTAATTGTGAAAAAACAGAGGTTATCATCATTGTCCAGCCAATGTCAGGAGTGCTTGGATAGAAATGTGGTTGTACCATGACTGGGATGTCTGGCAGCCCAGGGATTCTTAGGCCTGACAGGGGCTTCACAGAACTATTTTCCATAAGTCCCTTAGATATGACTTATTGTGGTTGGGACTTCTGTCCTCCTTCAGATAATGTTTGCCCTCTAGCTGCAGATGCTTTCCTCATACCATGAAAAGACAGCACAGGTGGAGACCACACCCTGTTCCCAGAGGCACAGGATCCCTTTTGGTAACAGGGTTTTCCAGAAGTAGTATGAATCTTCCTGAAAGGTGATGAGTGTCTGATTTATGCAATTTGATTATTCTCTGGATTTTCCCTTCCTCTGAGTGATGCTAGCTTAGATACTGAGAGTTCCATTCCTGGGCTGTCTAAGGACCCACGACTTTGCAGCACTGGTGGTATTTGGAGGAAGGGACATCACAAGGAGACTGCATGGATCTCACTACTTTTTGTTGTTGGTTCAGTTACTACCATGACCAGGTCCTAAGAGAATGTATTCAGGTGAAGAAAAATGTGCACATGTCAAAACTGAAGAAAAGATGGCTAACAAAGGAGCAGATTGAACTGCAAGAGTCCTGTGAGGAGGTGAAGAATCTCTTTAAGGAAATCCATGAGAAGATCTTTGAGCCCTGTGCTGAGCAGCATCTGGTCAGGCTGAGGCAGAAGGGGCAGACTGCCCACATGTGAAGAATAAACATAGAGACACTGATATAACCATTACCGACCCATCCAGACTCCCTCCCACATACCACCCACTTGTTACTTCTGTGCTCATTCACAAGTTTCTCTGGAGAGTGTCCTTGTAAGATACTGGATGATTGGCAAGCCAACTCTCCTGCTCTGCTAGAAGCATCAGTCCATTGAGAGATATGGGCCAATCACACACCCCTAAATGTCATCATGTTAGGAGGCCTGCTATGCAGGGAGCTATTAGGGAATATTACAGAGATTTCAGTGATGAGGTCAGCCTTCTGTGGTCATGTGATTTGTGGGAGTCATGTGAGGTCATAGTTAAGAAGCACCTTTAAAGAAGAGAGCCCAGTGCTAATGTCAAGTGAGCAGTTCTCAGTGTCTTTTTCTGTCACCGCCTACTCCTCCTCCTTCTCCTTGTCATCCTTCTCCCTCTTATTCTTTGTAGCTTTGGAGCAGCCTGACCTGGAAGTCACTCTTTAGATCAGGCTGCCCTAAAACTAACAGAGATCCACCTGTCTCTGCCTTCCAAGTTCTGGGATTAAAGGTGTGTGCTCTACCACCCAGCATGTTTTCTTCCTTTTGCCAAGCTCTGACCCTTTTCCATTGGATGATGCCAATGACCAAGCTGAAAGACTGGTCTTCATGCACTGTCTAGCTGAATACAGCAGCTTCAGGCTCAATAGCCAACATAGCATGTCCGCACTAGGCCTGTTTGGTAACTGCCTTCCTCCTCTAGGTCAGAAAATCTCCAATATGAGCTGGAACAGATCACAGATCAGGAAGACAGCCTTCTGCAGGCAGACAGAGCTGCTTCAGCCAGCAAACTAAGTCTCACAGGTCAGTGAGCCACCTTTGAATCCTAAACCTGCAACCATGGCATTTGTGGGTTTGGGGTCTTTTGACATTGGCTTCCTCTGTGTTAATAGCCCCTGGTTTTGTCTAGCCTATGGCCCAACTCGACTGATTCTGAGACTGATTGCCTTTCCTCTCACACAGTCTAGAGAGAACTGAGGAAGGAAAAGAAGCCACCAACATCTTGGACCCATGGCACTGGCCACCCTAGGATCAAGGTCTCCTCAGAAGAAGACATCTTTCAAATCCCCAAGCAGCTTTGAAAAGGCATTTTGCAATTGGTGACTGACTTCCTACTATGTTTCCATGGACAGCCAAAGGCTGTAGATCTCTTATCTTATTCAGTATGTAGTTTGCTTATGTGTACTTTGGGGGCAATGCTGACCCTTATTCTTTCCATGGAGATTAAGGACATTGAGTTATTAGAGACAAAGTTTACTAACCTGAATCTAAGTTAGCATCTCAGACAATTCTGAATATCTTCTTTATGCAGGTTATTAAATATGTTTCCTTATATTGAAGATTAAGCCAGAAGTATATTATAAAGACAATCATATTTCCATGGGGAATCAAATAAACCTAGCAAGGGTTCCTCCACATCATATGAATTTTACAAAGAATGAAGCAACAATAGGAAAAATATATAATAAAGGAAGAAATGTGACATCAGAACACAGTGTGGACTAACCCATACAATTCTTAAAAAACGCAAACGTTTTTGCAAGAACAAACTACTATGTAACATATAGCTCCTACAAGAAGTATTTAAAAAAATATGTTGAATTGAATACTAATTAAAGCTTCCATATAAAAATTTCTATGATACCACTGATATATTTCTTAGAACAATAATTTAACACTTTAAAATCCCTTCACTAAAGAAGTTCCAGGAGAAAGGTAAAGAAACATCGACCCAGGCACAAATTCCTGGATTTATAATGATTTCTTGCCTGTAAGTCATGCTAGTGCAAGGTTGGCACAATGTTTGTGGGAGTAACCAACCAACATCTCATTTGACTGAAGGCTCACTCCATGAAAAAGAACCAATATGTGACACAGTTTAGCTGACCAAGAAGCTGAGATTAGGAATCCCAGTGACCTAAGGTAAAAATAAAAACAATTGTTCCCCAAAATTAAAGTAACAATACAATAGATGCCAATGATATTCTGCTGCATTTATAGAATGGTGTCTAATTCAGCCATCATCGAAGACACTTAACTCCTTTAGCAAATTGGAACAAATATAGTGTGGTAGTTTGAAGTAACTGGCCCCCATAAGGTTCTAGGGAGTTGCAATAATGAGGAGTTTGGCCTTGTCGATGGAAGTGAATCTCTGTTGGGGCAGGTATTGAGGACTCTTCTGCTTAAGTTTCCTTCAGTGTCACATGCCACTTCCTATTGCCTTCTGATCAAGATGCAGCCAGCACCATGTCTGCTGTACAGAACCATGGTCCCCACTATGATGATAATGGACTGTGCCTCAGAACTGTGAGTCTCCACCCAAGTTAATGCTTTCTTTTCTAAGAGTTACCTTGGTCATGGTTCTCTTCCACATCAATACAAACCCTAACTAAGATACACAGAGATCCACAGCCAGATATTGTACAGAGATAAGAGATCTTAAAACATTCAGTCCCTAATGAGATGTGTTCATCTAATCTCTCCCCTAAGGATTCAAGGAACTCTGCAGAATAGGAGCAGAAAAGAGTGTACAAAACAGAGGTGATGGAGGACACCATGGAATCAAGTTCTTCTGGATACAAGAGGTCTGACACACAACTGAATTCAAATACTGAGGCAGCATGATTAAGGCCTGCATAAGACTGCAGCAGATGAGGTCCTAGCGCTAAATGGAGAAGTGGACATATGCCCCCCATCCCAGAAGAGGTCTCCAATTGATATCCACTTGCAAATGAAAATGTACTTTTCTGCAAGGGAGAGTCACTGTGGAAACATACTAATCGTAAGTGTAGGCTGTATGCCCAGCAGTACATGGACAAAAGAAAATGAATTCAAGGGCAAATTAATGTTACTTGTCTCATAATTGCATCTTATCTTTTTCCCATTTAAAAAATTGTTGCATTATTTTTTCTTTTCAGTTGGTTTCATGTGTGTGTGTGTGTGTGTGTGTGTGTGTGTTTTTTTTCTCTTTTTACCCTACAGGTGCTTTACGAACACATTATGGTTGGCAGTTTAGTGTTTTTATGAGGATTCCTGAATGTGCAAACCAGTGGATCCCTGCATTTATTTCTTTGCCTATACTTGGGATCTTTTCTTTCTCTTTGCTTTGCTCTAATGCAGTGTGTTAGCTTTCATTTTATTTTATTTTACCATTATCCTGTAGATGCCTGTTTGTTTTCTAGTGACACAAGAAGGGGTGAACTTGGGGGGGGATGAGGAACTATGAGGAGCAGAGGTAGGGACACTAAATTTGAATATATTATGTGAGGGGAAAATATCTATTCTAAATAAAAAGGGAAAAAAACAGCACATAAACCCATAAACCAGCAAATAAAAAGGGGATGGCAGCACTCAGAGTTTCATGAAGCAGGAAAACAGCTATTTCATTAGTCAGAAAAGCTGGGCATTAGTGTCAGAAAACGCTAACTGCCCACATGAGAAGAATTACGAGCTACCTACCAGTACTATGAAACCAGGAGGGAAACCACAGACCAGACACTGGAAGGATAATAAAGGATAATTATAAACATTTTGCGTAAAATTCACAACTTCTAATGAAATAATCACAATGTGTGCAAGATGCCATAAATAACTCAAATATTCATAGTTAAAAATTTCCTTTGGCCTGGTGAAGGTGGTGGATGCCTTGAATTCCAGGACTCAGTAACCAAAAACTGGTGGATCTCTGTGAGTTTGAGGCCATCCTGCTCTAAAGAGTGAGATGCAGGACAGCCAGGGATACAGGACAAAGTGAAATTCTTTCTGGAAAAACCAAATCAGCAGGAATAAAAAACATGCATAAGAAAGTAAGCCCAGCAGGAAAACTCTAAAGAAGGGGCTGAAAAGATTGCTCCCCTGATTAGGGATATCTGCTGCTCTTCCAGAGGAAATCTGTGTAAAGCAGCTCAGCTTCCTGGAACACCA
This sequence comes from Phodopus roborovskii, assembly GCF_943737965.1. Classification (NCBI taxonomy): domain Eukaryota; kingdom Metazoa; phylum Chordata; class Mammalia; order Rodentia; family Cricetidae; genus Phodopus; species Phodopus roborovskii. The sequence goes on along the minus strand of NW_026126812.1, from coordinate 10,608 downwards.
ATTCCAGGGAATCTGATGCTCTCTTTTGGTGTTTGGAATTTCCTGCATACACATACATATGTTTAAAAACATTAAATCTTAATGGAATATAAATAAATGTCCCCCAGTACAGCAAAAAAATAAAGATTAATAGCACATAATGTTCGCCAGAATGTAAGGAAAGGAAACAAGGATATACTGCTGATATCATGTGAAAGGAGAAATCACATTTTAAAACTAGGCTAGCCGTTCCTGTAATGTCAGCCACATACTTATATTCCACTCAGCAAAGGACTAACTTATGAATCCATACAAGATCTTTCTTTTAAAATTCTATGTGTGTGTGTGTGTGCGCGCACGCACATTCAAGCCAGTGTATACTTGTGGAGGTCATAGAACAGTTCAAGGCAGATGTTCTTTTACACCACCACATGGATCCATGTTAATCAAACTCCAGTCATCAGGCTTGGTAATAAGCACCTTTATCTACTGAGTATCTTGCTAGCCCCAAACATATTCCTACCCACACAAAGACTTCTTAACAGCAGCTTAACTCAAGACAGTCTCTGAGTGACAGAAATAACCATTCATATATCCATACAATTCAATTCTCCTAAGGAATGGTCCATTGATTAAAACAACATGGTCCAATCGCAATAGTATTATGCTAAGAGGCAGAGGGCAATGGGCATTTCAAGGAGCCTACCTATTATAAGTTTTAATTTGTATTCTACTTTAGAAAAGGCAAAGCTTCAGTGCCAAAATTCATGTTAGTGATTGACAGGAAGAAGGGGAGACAAGAGAGGGGAAATTTGACCTAAAGCAATATACTTCCAGTATGGAATAGTGACTATCCAATTTATTATTTACGAAAACCCACCTAAATGCAAAAGCAAACTGTATGGGTATTCATATATATACACAAATGTGTTTTGGGGCAAAGAACCAAACCCTAGGCTTTGTCACCCATAGGAAAATGACCAACTATTTAACTATTTCTACAAACCACTGAATATTTTACATACAAATTTGATGCTCAATGAAAGTATAAAATAAAGACGGTATTTATTTTATTTTTTTAAAAAGACGGTATTTATAATATTTTAATTTTCTTATCTCATTAAAACTCAACTGAAATCCTTTTGTTCTATAATTTTTTTAAATTAAAATTAGAAACAAGCTTGTTTTATATACCAATCCCAGTTCCTGCACCCACCTGTCCTCCACTGTTCCCCCCAACAATCCCCTTCCCATCCTGTTCTTTCCTCCCAGGGGGGTGAGATCTATCATGGGGGAGTCTTCAATGTCTGTCATATCATTTGGAGCAGGGACCAGACCCTCCCCCATATGTCTAGGTTGAGAGAGTATCCCTCTATGTGGAATGGGTTCCCAAACTCCATTCATATACTAGGGATAAATACTGATACATACCACAGGTCACATAGACTACTCAGTTTTCCCCAATTAACACCACATTCAGGGAAATGAGCAAAATCTTTGCATTATGTATGTGCTTAAACTTACAATTGCTCACAAGTAATTTACTTCTTCTGTTTTCAAAAATAGAAAGAAAAGATGTTTTTGTAGCAAAATTTTTATCCAACATGGTATGTGGTTAAATAAAATTCTTTTAATCAGCACAGTATTGCCCACTAGATATCATAAATATAATGAATATATATGATATTCTAAAGCTCACTAATAAAATTATGATCTCCTGACTTTTGGCATTCTAATTCTTCAAGTGTATGAAAATTTGTTTGTATTATTTAGAATTTCAGTTGATCTTGGAATCGAGTTGTAGACAGGGAGGAGTGATGAGCAAATGGGCCAGGATGAGGCTGCAGAAACCCACAGAGACAGATGACCTGAACAAGGGAGAGATTATGGACTCAGCCTGATAGCTGGGAAACCAGCTAGGACCAACCCAGACCCCCTAAATGCTGTTGTTAGTTGGGAGGACTGAGCAGTCTATGGGGCCTCTCATAGTGGATCAGTATTTATCCCTAGTATACGAATGGTATTTGGGAGTCCATTCCACATAGAGAGATAATCTCTCAGGCTAGACACTTGGGGGAGGACCTAGGCCCTGCTCCAAATGATATGACAGACTTTGAAGACTCCCCATGAAAGGCCTCACCATCCCTGGGGAGCACAAATGTGATGGGATGGATATTGTGAATGTTAATGGAGGAAGGGAGGGAGAGAAATCGTGATTGACATGTAAAACAATTTTGATCCATATTTAAATTTAAAAAAGGAAAAAGAGAAAAAAAAAAACAGACCGACATTGATAAAGTGTTTTAGTAAACTTCAGATAAAAGTTTTGTGCCTACTGATTAGCATTCAGGGTACTGAAGGTACTCTGCAAGGCACCAGAGGAGAAAGGCAATCATCACTGTAACCCAGTCACAACATTGATGCTTACAACAGTGAACCGCCTGCAAGATGTAATGGTACAATAGTGACCTAATGCTTGACTGGATTTATGATTCACTCTATGAGATGGAAACTATATCTGATAGTGCTGAAGTGTCAAGAACACAGGACTAGGTAAATCAGAGATTAGGGAAATTCTACTATTATTATTCTGCTAAAGGAACATAGCAACAGAGTAACTAGTGGCCGACTGCTGTACCCATAGCTTAGTGTTTCATTCAGCCCTCAGCAGAGAAGCTTCTTACAGAAGACAAAAATTAACACAGAGACCCAAACAGTATAATATGCAGAAGACTGAGAGATGATGGAACAGTTAGCCTTAAATACAATAATTTCATCCAACCAATCCCTTAAGTTTGGGGATGTACCAGGAGGAAGAGGTGGGAAGACTGTAAGAGCCAGAGGCAGTGGATGACTCAAAAGACTCACTAGTCTTTCTCAATACCTGTGGACTCACAGAGACTATGGGAGCATGCACAATATCTTCCCAGATTCAGTTCAGTCCAGTCCCAGCACTGAGAGGGGCAAGTAAACACAGAAGCCATTTGCAATTGATAGCTGCTGGAAAAGGGAAAATTATTTTCTTCAAATAAGTGTCACTGCATATAAAAACCAGGGCACACAACTATATATTGGAGTGGCTTTCCAACTCAAAATGAGCCCCCAGGTATTCTCTGCCATTGGTGCTGGTTGTTTGTTTACTTTTGAGGGTGAGGGAGGGTTTGTTTATTTTTTGAAATAAAGAAAAAAAAAAAGAAAGAAAAGAAAAGTTGGGTGGGTTGGGAGTTAGAAAGTATCTGGGAGGGGTTTGGGGGAGGGGAAAATATGATCAAAATAATATTGCATGAAAAATATCTTTAAAAAAAGTAAGAAAACTTACACTCATCCACTCATGCTATTTTTTCTCTTCCAAGGACAATCCAGGATGCACACTGGCTTATTTTCTGTATGTGTATGTGAGACCATGTATGCAACTGAACATGTACAATAGTAAGAATTTGCATTTTAACATCTTTACTCAGATTCTCATCCCACAAAGCTAGTAATTCAGACAGTACTATTCCATATTTTAGACTGTTCACAGATCTATATAATTATCACCTAACTTCAGAGCACTGTCATATCAACAAATAATCCAAGAGCAGACATTACTATTGGTCCTAAACAAGCGCAGACATCTGCCTACTGGAAAAAGATCTTATGAATGTGCCCTGTACTCTTAGTCTTCTGTGATGTTTCTTTCACTTAGCAAAATATTTCCATCTCCATCCATGGTGTAGCACCATTGCTTTATTAATGTTTTAAAATGTTCCATTTTATGGATATAGCTCCACTTTACTTTTCTATTCATCAATTAATGAACATTTGGGCTGTCTTGAATTTCCAGCTGCTATGAATAATGAATATTCCCTGAACCAAAGAATGGATAAAGAAAATGTGGTATATTTACATAATGGAATATTACTAAGAGGAACACACATAGAAGGCCCCAGGAAGGGAAAACAGTTAAGATCTCCTGGGTAAACTAGGAGGGGAAAAGAAGGGATGGGATAAGGGATAAGAACATAAGGAATCAAGAAGACCAAGCTGAAAGAGGTACAAATGGGGAGAGCAATGAAAGGGATATCTTGATAGAGGCAGCCATTACGGGATTAGTGAGAAACCTAGTGTTAGAGAAATTCTTAGGGATTCCACAATGACAACCCCTTATAAGATTCCTAGCAATAATGGAGAGGGCATCTGAAGGGCCTTCCTCTTTCATCAGATTTGTGACTACTCTAATTGTCATCATAGAACCTACATCCAGGAACTGATGGAAGCAGATGTAGTGACCCAAAGCCAAGCAATGGGCTGAGCTTTTGGAGTTCAGTTGAAGAGATGGAGGAGGGAGCATATGAACAATGGAGGGTCAAGGGCATGATGGGAAAACCACAGAGACAGCTGACATGAGCTAGTAGGAGCTCACCAAGTGTGGACTGACCACTGGGAAGTCATCATGGGACTCAACTGGACATTCTGAGTGTGGGTAACATTTCTGTGACAACATGTTGGCCTGGGGGCTGACAGTGGCACCAGGGTAAGGACCTGGATTTTTTGTACTGCATTCCCTATAGTAGGATACCTTGATCAACACTGATAAAGTGGGAGATTAAGTGTAGGAAGGGGGTGGAGTCAGGGGGCAGCAGAAGGGGAAGCAGGGGGAGCTGAGGATGTAAAATGAAACAAATTTTTAAATTAAAAAATTTCCACAGGAAACCTACATTATGCCTTAAAGAGTAAACACCTCACACCTTTCCCCCTTCTTTCAAGCTTGGAAAAGCCCTTGAAGGCTCATGGTATTTACCCTGCTCAATTGCCCCAGGGAGCTCATCCCAAGGCCAGACTGTCCAGACAGGGAGCCTCAACAAATAGTCTTCCCTCAGAGGAAAGCCTCAGAAGGAGGCTCTGAAGCTGAGAGCCTGAGAAAGCCAATCTTAGGAGGCTGTGGCCACTACCACTGGTGGCTAATGCTATGGAGGAGCATTAGCCTTGCTCCTCCTCCTTGTCTTGCCTGCACTCCCTCTCCTCAGAATCCCAAACTGCCCTCAAATAACTCCCTCAACTAGCCATGCTGACCAGCAAGCTGTTGGTATTATTTGTATGTGTTACAATTATATGACAGTGTGTAAGCCTCCCTAACAACACAATCTTCTAATGACCAGGAGCTCAAGAGATTGGAGGAAAGACTTAAGGTCCTACTGAAGCGGAAGGAGATGGTTATTCAGATAAAGGAACTGTCAGAAAAGCTGCAACATCACTTTGATGTCTCCCAGGTGAGGTAAGAGCCCTGGCTGGGTAGGATAGGTAGAGCCTAGAGTGTCCCCTGTACCTGGGATATTTACCAATTATGAGCTTCCTCTCACCTGCATGGGTCTCAGCCACAATCACAGAAATGCAATCTCAGATAAATGTGCCATTCATTCTACATGAGCATCTATCCAGAAAACAATGTGATATCAGTGTGTCTTTAGAATTGTGTTTCCCTTCCCGTCTTCTTACCACTCTATGTTCTGAACAGTATTTTCTTGAAGTGAAAGTGATTTGTCTTCCTCAGTTTGCCAAGTTTGGGATTGAGTATAAACATCACCAGGCATGATAAAATTTTGAACCTCTGCTGTAGGGAAAAGTTACTCATCTTTGAACACTGCTCTCAGCACCGCTGACCCATTTCCTGGTCACATTGCTCTCTTGGTAGAGATGGTTCAGGACTTTCCAGGGGTGGAAACCACCTATGCTGCAGCTGCAGGCAATATCAGAACCTTCTTGTTACTGTTCTGTCCCAGTCTTCCAAACGGAGTCTGGATGTTGATTCTCAGATCTTGTTCTAAGACCATCACAACTTTCCGTTTGGTTCCAGTCAGGGCCAGGGTTCACAGGGATACAACCCAGAAGTGCTTCTCATGACAGGATCTATCTTGTGTACTGTTCATGTTCCAATTTGCCTCCTGAATATGACCTTGTTCTGATTTCCATGATGCATGGCTGTATTATGTATATGTATAAAATGAAGCTATCAATCATTTCTCATCATGTGTAACCTGTACAGCTCTATGCTCTGGACCATTGTTTTAATATACTGTTGTTTTTGTACACAGTGATATGCCTGAACTGCAGGAGAAGTTCCTATTCTTTCTAGTAGAAAGTACAACACACTGGGCTTATTTTAAGTCATGAAATGTGTTTAGACCTGGGGAATGTTACATGTCCAGCTACTCTGTGATCCTTATTCTTTAGGGGCACCAACAATGGCATCAGGCAAAAGTTCAGTTTTGACTGATGAAGAGCTACAGCAGAGCCAGGGAGGGACTTGAACATGACACAGAAGGTTCAGTCCTGGCCTGAATCTTATCTGCTTTTCGTTTTTAGGTCCACACAACTACAGCCTGAGCTGGAACACAACCCAGGATGAGAGTCACTTGCAGAAGGAGCTGCTATACCAAGAGCCACCTGCTGAGTGCTATCACCACCAAGTACTGAACTCCTGAGATTCAAGGGAGGAATTGATGCACTCAGCTTGAAAACCCTGTTAACATTGTTGACTTCCTTGTAAGGCCATCCACAGGCTGCAGGTCTGTGCCTTTCAAACTGTAGCAAGAGAATGCTGCTCATCTCAACTTTTCCTTTAGTTGTTGCTTAACACTTTTCCTTTTTAATTATAGTTTTGCCATTTTGATGCTTTCTTGTTCTGGTTATTGTTTTGCATAATTTGCAAAGAATGCTGTTCATCACAAATTTTCGTTTAGTTTTTGATTTACATATTTGCTTTTTTATTATAGTTTTGGTATTTTGATGTTGTTTTTCTTGTTATTGATTTTTCATAATTTGTTAAGGCTATTCACTCTTTATTGATTGCCATTTTAAAAGCCTCTTTTGAATAAAATGTATTTCTATGAATAAACGTGCAAATTGCCTCTCTTCACACTTGAGAAAAATGATCTTTATTCAGGTGTGGTGTCACTTTCCTGTATACCCACAGATCACACGTGTATACGTGGATTTCTGCAAATTCCATGCAGCATTCTGGACCACACAGGTGATTTATGGCCTTGAGTGTGGACAGCATAATTTAGTCCATGGATTCACACTTAATAATGAAATCAGACTCCATTCTGATTCCACGATGCTGTGATTTCAGCTACACCTAATATGTGGTATTCTATTCTATAGACATGAATTGGTCACAAGAACCAAGTTATTAAGAAATATACCCATATTGCTCTATTCACTCCAGCAATAAACTAATTGAAAAAATCATTTCATAAATGAAATGTGAAAATCCTGAGCTATCTGCTTCTGTGTTTCTTTGAATACATCATTAATTATAAGCACACAAGTCTCCTGGGGAATAGCTTTAAAATTGTTTACATTTTATTATTTTCATTATTTTCCATATCGATCTCAGTTCCCTCTCCCTTCTTCCTTGCCCGCTCAACACCATCCTGTCCCATTCCCCACACTCCATGGGGATCATGACCTCCCAGCAGGGATCATCAAAATCAATGAAGTCATGTGGAGTAGGGTCCAGGCCCTCTCTCCTGACTCTAGGCTAAGAGGGTATCCCTCCATGGGAAATGTGCTCCCAAAGTCCTTTTGTGCACCAGGGATACATCCTGGTTTCACTGTCAGAGGTCCCTTAGACTGCCCAGGCCTTCGAACTGAGATCTATGTTCAGGGGTCTGAGTCAGTCCAATGATTGATTACCAGCTATCTGTCTGGGTGTCCATGAGCTTCCCTTTCTTCCTACAAGGTATCTCTGTGTGTTTCTGTAGCCTCATTCTTTTTTTTGTGTGTGTGTATGTGTCAGCATTTTCCTTTATTAATCTTTAGAGTGTGTAAAATGCTTTCTTACTGGGAAGTCATATTAATTCTAGAACAGAATGATAGTAGATATTGTCCTCTGGCCTAGAAACACCACATACCACACACCCAGGCATACATATATACACACATCACTAGCCCAAATACAGCTGGTGGCTTTAGAGAAATGGCATATTGACACACACACACATCTCTAAATGTCATCATGTCTGGAAAGTGTCCAGTTAGGTACCAGTGCTTTGGGAACAGTAGGAGGTGTGTTCTAAATGAATGACTCAGAGTGGGTACAAGTCAATTACTACTAAAAATAAAATTCTCTCTATTACTTTTTGTTCAATATAACAGAATGTGCATGGGGGATCATCAAAGTCTATCATATTATTTGAGGCGGGGCCTAGGCCCTCTGCCATGTGTCTGTGCTGAGAGAGTATCTCTTCATAGGGGATAGGTTCCCACAGTCTGTTCTCTAGGGATAAATACTGGTTCTACTGTCAGAGGTCTCATAGGCTGCCCTGGCCTCCCAACTGACATCCATGTTCAGGGGCCTGGTTCAGACCTATGCTAGTTCCCCAGCTGTCTGACTGATGTCTGTGCACTCCCACTTGTTCAGGCCAGCTGTTTCTGTGGGTTTCCCCAGCATGGTCTTGACCCCTTTTCTTATCATTCTCCCTATCTGCAACTGGATTCCAGGAGTTTGACAGTATTTATCTGTGGATGTCTGCTTCTGTTTCCATCAGTCACCAGCTGAGGGCTCTAGATGGCATATCAGCTAGTTATCAATCTCACTATCAGGAAAGGGATTTAACATAACCTCTCCACCGTTGCTCAGATTGTAAGTTGGGAACATCCTTGTGGTCTCTGGACATATCTCTAGAGTCAGTTTTCTTTTCAAACCTATAATCGCTCCCTTTATTATGGTATCCTTTTTTTGCTCTCATCAATTCATCCCGTGAAGTAATATTCCTGGTCCCACATTTTGTCCTATAATCTGCTTCTCTTTGTCCTAATGCACTCTCCTCTCTCAGTCCTCCATCCCCACTCCCGATATGCTCAGGAGATCTTGTTCCTTTCCCCTTCTGTCACAGACCTTTTATGAATATTTTAGGTTCCTCCTTGTGTCCTAGTTTACATGGCAGTGTAAATTATAGGCTGGTGATCCTTTGCTCTATGTCTACAATCCATATATGAGTGAGTGTGTACCATGTTCTGCTCTTTGTGACTGGGTTTCCTCACTCAGAATGGTTTCTTCAAGTTCCATCCATTTGCCTGTGATTTTCAAGATTCCATTTCTTCCCCCAATTTTTAATATTCATTGTGTAAATGTAACACAACTTCTTCAGTTGAGGAGCCATCTAGGATGCTTCCAGGTTCTTGTTATTACAGTAAAGCTGGTTTGAGTGTAATTGAACACATGTCTTTATTGCATGCATGTGGATCATTTGGCTACACGTTTAAGAATGGAATTGCCAGGTCCTGTAGTGGACTTATTCCCATTTTCCTGTGGAACTGCCATATTGATCTCAAAAGAGGCTGAAGTGTTTGTACTCTCACCAGAAGTGGAGGAGTGATTCCTTTTCTCAACATACTCTCTGGCATAAGCTGTCATTGGTGTTTTAAGTCTTAGCCATTCTGACAGGAGTTAGATGGGATTTCAGAGATGTTTTGATTTACAATTCCCCTGATGGCTATGGATATTGAGCACTTTCTTAAGTGTCTTTTAGCCATTTTGCATTCCTCTCTTGACAATTCTCTATTCATAATGTACACCACTTTTTAATGGAGTTATTTGTTGTTTTTGTGACTTCTTTGTATATTTTGTATATTTTGGACATCAGCCCTCTGCCAGATGTGGGACTGATGATCTCCCAGTCTGTGGGCTGTTGTTTGGTCTTGTCGATTGTATCTTTTGCCTTACAGAAGCTTGTCCCAGTTTGAGGATTTACCATTTATTAATTGTCAATCTCAATGTCTGTGCTATTTGGTGTTAAGATCAGGAAGTAGTCTCCTGTACCAATTTTTTCAAGGCTACCTCCCACTTTCTCTTCTAAGGCGTTCAGTGTAGCTGGATGTAGGTTGAGGTCTTTGATCCCTTTAGACTTAAGTTTTGTGCATGAGATAGACATTCCTCTATCTGCAGTCTTCTACACATCATCATCCAGTTGTGCCAGCACCATATGCAGTTCTCACAACATGCAGCAGAGGGCAATGGATCAATTGTCATAAATGGTGATTAGTGGCCTTAAGAGAGCACATGCTCTTAAACCATTTGGCTTCTGATTTTGACTTTTGGTCTTCAAGCTCTGGGTCTTCTATTGGTTAGATTAGATCATCCCTAACTGTGGTTAAAATTTCCAGGTAATTGACCTTATCCTACATGCTACACATCCATTTAAAGCACATGTATATATGTATGTATGTATATATTTGTATATATATGAATGTATGTATGTATGTATGTATGTATGAATATGAGTAAATGGTATATGTGGTCAAAATTAGAGGCTATCATCAGCAATACTACTTATACCAGTTATTTTAGTCAGGGTTTCTAGATGTCCAGAGATGTGCTGAGCATAGATAGTTGAACTTCAATCTTCTACATCCTACAGAATATGGCATTTAAAAGGTTTAATAATTTAGAACACTGTTAATATGACACAAAATTGTTTCAGACAACATGGAAATATTCCTGATAATATTGTGGGCCCCAAAGACCCTCCATTTGGAGTTTATTTTCTTCTTGGCAAAACTATCCTGTTGGGCAAGGTGGCCTTGCCTCCACTGCTGACATGGACTCACTGTCCTAATGGGACAAACAGGATACAAGCAAAA